>NC_133619.1:517698831-517892884 GCF_048593235.1 Sminthopsis crassicaudata
AAATGTAAGGGTTTTATAATTGCCAGTATATATAGAATGCTATTTTAAAAGCAATATAGTGATTGATAGGTGTAAAGGAATTTCTACTATTTATTTCATTACATTCAGACATGCACCTCTTTATCTCTAAAAGAAACTTGAAACTCAAAAATATTCATCACTTGGAATACCACCTCTAACAATAGACCTTTCTGGATTACTCCAGTTGATAATTCTCTCCCCACCCCCAATCCTTACTTTGTATTTCATATTTTCTCATCTATGTATGTATTGTTTCCTCTAGTGAAACATAAGCTCCTTGAAGGCAGGTTTAAGGAGGAGCTCTTAGTGACTTTGGAGAGAGTGAAACTTGGAAAAACAAGAATATTATTTTTAAGCTCACATTCAAAACTTTTGTTCCCCTAATGAAGCAAAACTACTTAGCACTTTGCTGCTGCAAATTAATTTCCCTTCTGTTCCTCCTGGTCAAAGGACTTACAAGAGCTTCATGGGACTGGCTCATTCTACTCCAAGCTCACCTGCTTGCCTCTGGTTGGATGTCCTCTCACCTACAACCCCCTCAGATTCCTATCCTAGATAAAATGCTGGAGAGGGATGGCAGGAAATGGGAATGAGAAAAAAGAGAAAGTGCAGAGTCTGGGTTTCAAGCCTGAAACCATTAGGGCTAGGTGGGTCAGCAGAGTACTAGGATATTAGCATTAGCTTTCCTGAACTATCCAAAGGGCTCTCGTGTCCGGTGGGTGGGGTATTTGTATAGCGCAAAAGATTTCCTATTTTCAGTATCCCAAACCTGTACCCCCTTCTGAGTAAGCTTATTATCCTGGTTTGCAGTGAAGCATTCAACAAGACTTAGCATTGGAATCAGGAAGATTCGGTTCTGGCCTCTGACTCTTGTTGGAAAATTCACTTAATCTCTCAGCAGCCCAAGTAATTATCCAAAGGGATAAAGTATAAAAACAAAAATAAAAAACAGTGTGGATCAGTGTTGATATAGGAGTTCAGACCAAAAAAGAAGATATTTAATAGACTATTTGCTTACAGAAAAGATGAGTATCTATGAGCCATTAGCATAGAAAGTCTTCAGAGAGCAGCACATTTCTCAAGAGGAGTGAAGACAAATCATAGAGATTTCCACATTTTGACAATTCTGAGCCATATTTCTTCATAACAAGTTCAGGAAAAGGACTAACATGTTTAAAAATCTTTTTAGCAGCCCCAAGGAACTGGAAACCAAGTGGATGCTCATCAGTTGGAGAATAGCTGAATAAGTTATGGTGTATGAGTATTATGGAATATTTTTGTTCTGTAAGAAATGACAACATAGTATTTTCACCTTTTTTGTTGTTTTTTTGTTCTTTTTGATCTGATTTTTCTTGTGCAGGATGATAAAAGTGGAAATATGTATAGAATTGCAACAAAGCAAAACAAATAAATGAAAAAACCTTATATTCATTCAGAATCCAGTAAGCAAGAGTTTTCCTATGCCTACCTCTTCTAAACTGCTCAGCTACTTTGTGGTATTGAGTCCTTGGCACGTACCCCAAAAGGAATCTATTTACATTTATGTCAAGACTGTCATTTAGGACATTTCATTACTCGACTAGTAGCTGGAGTAGTGTGCCACCTGGTGGGTAAAATTATGAATGATACTCCCTTATTAGTTTATTCCAAAAGTTTACCAAAAAAAAAAAAAAAAAAAAAAAAAAAAAAAAAAAATGTATTCACACTCCCTGGAAACTTTAGCACCTCTCCTGTCAACTGTTAAGGGTTTGTACAAAGAGACAGATGGGTAGTACAGTGGATAGAGCACAGACTGGAATCAGGAAGACTTAAATTCAGATCTAACCTCAAATATTTGACACTGATTGTATGACTGGTCAAGTCACAATCTCAATTGCCTTTTACAAAAAAAAAAAAAAAAAAAAAAAAAAAAAAAAGTATGTGAGCTGACTCTAAATAGGGAGAGCCTATTGTTTTGTTGATTAAGAAAATGATAGACAAAATGTTAACAATTCATATCAAATTTTAAAATGTATTATATGTACATTTTATCTTTAAAAATATTTTCCCCCAAATTACATGTAAAACCAATTCTTAAGACCTAGATTGTTGTTGTTTTTTAAGATTTTGAATTCCAAATCCTCTCTCTCCTTTTCTTCTCCCTTCCCTGAGAAAACAAGAAATATGTCATGTATGGTACACACCTACCCTCCCTTCTTCCCCAAGAGTCAGTTGCTAGACATTAGCAAACCTGTTGCTAAGTGCATCCATATGCACCTCTGTCATAGTCTTTTTAAGAGAGAACTTGTGAGAGTTGAGTGAAGATCCAGACATTAGTGACCTCAGAGCAGACCCTGGGTGGGGTAGGGAAGAGGATTATACTCTTGGAGTGCCCATGCTCTCAGACACAAAATCAGAAAGTCAAGTCAAGGGCTTTTGAACAATCTGGCCTGGAATTAAATTCTTGGCTTTAGCCATGAAGAGTCAGTAGGATGATCTCTCATCCCAAGCCAAGAAGAGAAGATCAACAAATGGTGGGAGTTTGGGAAGCCAGCTTCCTGCATAAAGGAAGAGGGTTTCCCTAGACAATAAAAGTTCAGGAATCCAACTTTGTAGATAGTGCAGAAAATATCATTTTCTTTATTTTTGCACATTGCATTTCAGTTAGCACACCATAATATAAAATTTTTGGGAAGCCATAGCAAATTGGAAATTTATATTAGAACTCTTACATGGCTATAAAACCAGATTTCAACAATTCAACGTTTATCTAGTACCTATGTACTAGATATGTAAAGCACTGTATTATATACCCTTGACTGAAAGTCTATTTGCATAGCTCTCTCTTTCTTGGTGGAGATTAATTCCTCAGTTCTCTGGGAGAGGCAGAGTTGTTAAAATTTTAGGAAAAGAGAGGTGTTAGTCTTTTGGCTTCCAACTTCAAGAGAGAAGTCCCTGAAAGAAGAGATGAACTATGGGAAGAAGCCAACATGTAGGAGAGTGTACCTCCAAGATGTCCCTATTTCTAGCTTACTACTTCAGATATTGTGAGAATTTTTCCTTAGGTAAGAGATCTAGGTCCTGTTCTCTCTCTCTTTCTCTCCCCTCCCAGCAAGAGAGCACCCCACTCATTCTATGTATTGTTTGGTATATGTTTTCATTTATATAGCTTTTCTGATTTCTGTTTGCTATCATTTTGCCCAAATGAATTTATTTGTTATCTCTATGTATGGTCTTTGTGGAACTGGAGCTTGAGAAGAGAGTCAAGTTTTGGATCTATGACTTGGGAACTCTTTCTCTATCGAGGGATGGCAATTAGGACCATATCTTGTAACCTAAAAAAGTTGTTTCCCCAGACTAACATTATTTAGGGGGTGCATATAGCTATGATTCTAACTTGGTACTCTTTCTCTGAGGAGAGGAGAGTGGCCAGTTTGGGGCATCCATTTCCTACTTCTGTTAAGAATCTGAATTTCCCTTGGAAAATGTGTGGGTGGAGGAAAATAGAGATATCTATTTATAACTTCCTGTGAGCTCACATTGGAAAAGGCCTATGGAGACACATATCATGTACATGAGACAACTCCCTCCATCCCCACGTACAGATGCTGAGAATATGAAGATAAAACACAATGCAGTTCCTGTCCTCAATGAGTTTACATTGTGGGACTGGGAATCTCTCTCTGTCTCTCTCTTTCTCTCTGTCTCTCTGTTTCTCTCTCTCTCTCTCTCTCTTACACACACACACACACACACACACACACACACACACACACACACACACACACACACACACACACTATAAGACAGAGAGTAATGGGAGGGCATGAGAAAGCCCTACAAAGAATTCTGGGAATTTTGAAGAGAGAATATTTTCAACTAGAACATAGAGGGAGGTTCCTGAAGGCTTTATGTAGAAACAGGCGTGGGAAACCTTTTTTTATATCAAGGGCCATTTGGATGTTTACAACATTATTCACAGGCCATATATAATTATCAACTTAAAAATTCAAGCAGTGTGAAGTTGTACCTAGCTTTCAGCTCATCATTGCTTGCAGTTGCCTTGGCAGGGGCAGACCAAATGATTCTGTGGGCCTTATATGGCCCATGGGCCAGACGGTCCCCATCCCTGACAGAAAAGATGACATCTGAATTGATTCTTGAAGGAAGAGAAAGATTCAGAAAAGCAAAGAAGAGTAAGAAGTGAATTCCAGGGATACTCTCCTCTATTTTGTACTTGTATCATTGATTGTTTGAAGGTAAGCATGGGACTTTATATTTATTCCTATCAAATTCCTACAAATTTAAATTGTATAACCAGGGTCTGTTATATGCTCACTCCATAATCTTTTTTTTAAAATTAAAACTGTGTATTTTCAAAACATATGCATGATAATTTTCAACATTTATCTTTGCAAAACCTTGTGTTCCAAATTTTTTTCTTCCCTTCCCCCCACCTCCTCCCCTAGATAGCAAGTAATCCAATATATGTTAAGCATGTGCAATTCTTCTATACATATTTTCACAATTTTCATGTAGCACAAGAGAAATCATATCAAAAAGGGGAAAAAATGAGAAAGAAAATGAAATGCAAGCAAATAATAAAAAAGGTGAAAATACTATGTTGTGATCCATACTCATTCCCCTAGTACCCTCTCTGGGGCTTACTCTATAATCCTCTTCAGCTGATACAACTTCCCCACATAGAGATGACATGACATCTTAATCTTAGTGATGTAATGGAGATATATCTTGGAAAAATAGTGGGGCATGTGTAGATATTCTATAACTGGTTCCAATTTGTTAAATTTATGGGTGGGAGGAGTCTTTTCTAAATAACTGGCTGTGTAGCCAAAACTGGGGGATTCTTCAAAAAGGTCTAAATCAGCTTTAGCTGCCTCTCTTTCACTCATTGGCTGACTCCTTTGCTCAGTGTCCCATGAAAGTTCTTAGAGACTTCTCTTGAATTCCACATATCCCTCAGAAGTGGGCCTATTTCTTCACTTCTGTGTTTGTTCTTTTCCATCTAAATGAAAAGGAGCAGAAATTCTGACCATTTGAGTTTTGAAAAATCAAGAGTGTGAGCCACAGGAATCCAGGAATCAGAACCCAGACTGGGTTTTTTCAGGCAGCCATCACTGATATCCCAAGGAGTAAGGGGTTACTTTCCTTAGTGATGTTAATGAACCTAAGCCAATAGAAGCTGAGATGAAAGGAAGAGGTAGGAAAGAGATATTTCAACCTTTCAGAATTATCCCTTGGAATTTATAGGGGCAGATATATCTTGGGTCTAAGAGAGAGACAGAGACAGAGACAGAGAGAGACAAAGAAAGATTCAGAATATACATGAGACAATAATTTAGGCTTAAATTTTTAGATTGTCAAGATAATTTAAAATGAAATTATCTATCAAATATTCACTCTCCTTCCTTCCCACAGTTTTGTCATCTACAAATTTAATAGGTCTATTTATTCAAATCATAGTTAATTGATTCTAGACCTCAATGGCAAACCACTAGAGACCTTGTTTCAATTTGGATGGTAGCTATAAGACTGGAGTCAAACGAAAATGTGATAGAACCTGATGATAGATTAAATACAGAAAATGAAGGGAAGGAGAAAGTAAAACGTAATGCTCTCTCTCCCTACCTTGTATCAGAAAGGGAATAGAGTTAAAAGGATGTTTTATTTAGGATTTGTATCATCAAGGATAAGATGTTGTATATCTTGGCTCTTCCTGGTGGCTAGAAGTGATTATCCTTTAAGAACAATTCCATCATTCCCTTATTGAAATGTCTCTGTTTCTTTAGCTTGAATTCTGATACCCCACTTCTATCAAATTATTCCTGATTGTTCCAGCTAAAAGTGATTTTTAAAATTTTTCATACCATTTTGCCTGTGTCCCTTCCTCACACTGTGCATATCTTTCCTTGTATCATAATCACACATATTTCTTTTTCATTCTGTTAGACTCTAAGTTCTTTGAAAATAGGTCTATGTCGATTTTTCTTGTGCAGCAAAATAACTTTATGGATATGTATACATATATTATATTTAACATATATTTTAACATATTTAACATATATTGCTCTACCTGACATCTGGGGGAGGAGATGGGAGGTAGGAGGGGAAAAATTGGAACAGAAGGTTTTGCAAGGGTCAATGCTGAAAAATTACCCATGCATATATCTTGTAAATAAAAAACTATAATAATAATAAAAAAGAAAAGAAAATAGGGACTATGTGGTAATTTCCCAAAGAAATTTGGTCTTCACTTTATAAATCAGCTCCCAGAAATCTTCTTTCCCCTCAGTTTAGAGGAACTTTGAGGAACAGTATTCAGTAAAACTATAATTCATAAGCCCCACTCTGATAATTTATTACTTTTCCTAAACCAAACACATTAGTTCAAAGCAAATCACTTCTAATTAAACAGAATAGCAAATTAAGGGACCAGAAGAGATCATCCCATGTGCACAAGTAGTACATTCTCCCATGGTTTATGAAATTACCAATAAGGAAGATCAGGAAATACACCTGGAGAACAAACATTTAAGAATATTTCTATCCACAGGTGACTAAAGCAAACTGCAGATTTTCTCAGTGATGATATCATTGCACTTCTGTCTGCTACTCTTCTTTGGGCATTGTGTCATCTCTACTAGATATCACTCAGTTCTCCACTAGATATTATGACTTGAGTATTGTTTTTCTCTGTACCTCACCTAGGGTCTCAAATTGCTGTATTCACAAGTTTCTGCTGCTATCTGTTGGGAAGTGGCTATTAGAAAGTCTCTTCTCCTGGAGAGGAGAATTCTAGCTCTTTTAATCCTCTGCAAACCTTAAGATAAAAGAGTCTGCAAACTGTGACTACTGAATCAAATCCTGTTGACTACTTCTTTTTGTATTTTGAGAACTAAGAATAGTTTTTTTACACTTTAAAAATGGATGAAAAATATTAAAAGAATAATATTTGTAACATATAAATAAAATTTCATTAGGACACAGCCATACTCACTTCACTATGACTGTTTTCCCATTACAATGCACGGTTGAGTAATTTTTAAAAGTTTGTGATGCTCTCATTTCTTTACAATGCTGCTAAGTGTATCACAAATAGTGACACTGTTATAACTCGATAGTGTTTCCAGTGCCACTCATTCTACCATATAGATACATTTTTAAAAATCCTTAGTACATAATAATAATAATAGCTAGGACTTATAGAGCAATTGAGGAGGTTCCATCTAACCTTCAACTGGAAATGATTAATATGCATTGTAATTAAGTAAATGGATATTAAGAGAAGAATCTAAAGAATTCTGTAAAGGCCATCCAAGTGATAAATATTCTTTATTAAAATCACAAGCTTATAGAATGACATCAGTATTTGGCAGAATTTATTTGTGTGAAAAGACATTTTTGAAGATAACATACCTAAGTTGTTGTTACATCTTTCAATCATGTCTGGCTCTCTGTGACCCCATCTGGGGTTTTGTTGGCAAAAATACTGGTGTGCCTTGCTATTTCCTTCTCCAGCTCATTTACAGATGAGAAAACTGAGGTAAACAGGGTTAAATGACTTGCCCAGGGTCACAGGGATAGTAAGTGTCTGAGCCTTAAGTTGAACTCGGGTCTTGCTGGCTCTAGACACCCTAATATCCAAGCCTCTATCTACTGTGCTACCTAGCTTATGGATCAGCATTGGCAGATGAAGATTTTCAATTGATTTTGATGATAGGAAACACTCAAACTTTGAACCCCAAATAAACAGAATGTTATCCTTCCCCAAAATTCCATTCTTTTCATTTGTAGACCTATTACATAATTATTGTTATCATAATATAAAACAATATATTAATATATTAGATTAAATTATGTTGGCAGTATATATAATATATAATAGATATATTGGTATTATATAGAATACTAATATATAATTATAATATAAATTATATATTATCAATTATTATTTTTAAATTTCATAATAAAATTTGTGGAAATTTATTTTCTCTCTTGTTATTTAAGAACATATATACTGTTATTAATTTTGCTTCTTGACATACAAAATTTAAAATATTTACTCAATGGCCTGTTTCAGTACAAGCTTACTAATTCATATATATATTACATAAGATAACTTTATACATTGAGAAGCAGGTAAAGTTGGATGGATAACTAAAACCAGCAGAAACCTAAGATTTAAACTATTTTTTTTTGACAGAACTTTCTGGCTTCTCTCTGTCAAAAAGTCAAGTTAATATATATTTATGAAGAGTCTACTATGTGATAGGTGCTTAAATTTTTTTTTCCTGCCCTCAAAGAGCTAACAAACTAGAAAAGAAGAACACAAACAAACAAATGTGTATAAACAATCTATAGAAAGGATTAATAGGAAATAATTAAGAAAGGGAAAGGAAGAAGAAGGGATGGGAAAGCTTCCTGTAAAAAAATTGGGTGTTAGCTGGGTCTTAAAGAAAGCCAAGGAAATGTGTAGGTAGAAATAAGATGAGAGTATTTCAGCCAGAGATAGCCAGAGAAAAATTCCTGAGGCCCAGAAATGGTCTGTCTTGTTTGTGGAACACCAAGAAGGCCAGTGTTACTGGATAGAAGAGTAGGGGGAACAGTGCAAAGTGTGAAGAGAATAGAAAGATGATGGTGAGGGCTAAGTTATAAAAAATTTGCTTCATTTATGAATCAAATCTTCCACAATATTTGAGCTATATTTTGTTTTGATTGGCTATACATGTTTGAGTTGACTTTGCTTTTCTTGTATGCTCAATTGTGGAAGAAGCAATTGAGGTGGGAAAGTGAGAAAGTAGATTTTGGCTGATTAAAATAAAATATTTAATGTAAAAATAAAACATGTACAAACAAAAAAAATGGTCTTAAAAAAGGAAGTGAGTTTGAAGACAACCTTCCTCAATTTCATGATTTTGGCTACTTTTAGCCTCATTTCATTGTTTGTTGATCTCTCATGGAGTTATGTTCCATTTTTTCAATTCTAATTTTTAGGGAATCATTTTTTTTCGGTGAGCTTTTGTACTTCTTTTTCTATTTGCCCAATTCTGTTTCTTAAGGAATTATTTCCATCAGTGAAGTTTTACCAAGAAGTTCTTTTCTTCCATGAAGGTTGTCTCTCTTTTCCCACTTTCCCAATTCTGTTTTTCAAGGTATCATTTTCTTCAGTATTTTTTGTGCATCTTCTACCAACCTATTAATTCTCTTTTCATAATTTTCTTGCATCATTCTAATTTCTTTTCTCAATTTCCTCTTTACCAGTTTTAGCTAGATTTTTAGTTTTTAGGTTCTTTCTTTCTTTAGCTCTTTCAGAAATTCTTTTTGGGTTTGTGTCCAATCTGTATTTTTCCTTGAGGTTTTTTTTTGTTTGTTTGTTTTGTTTTGTTTTTTTAAATAACTGTTTTCTCCTCTATTTCTTCCAAAAAGTTTCTATTGTTCTCTTTCCTGCTCACTTTGCTATATTCATATCCATATCCTGAAAATTCCTATTTCAGTTCTCTAGGCCAGTGAATATGGATGGAAAGGACTGTGGTAATATCTATTATTCTTTTTTATATAAGCCCAATACCACTTTCAGTTACACCTCAGAGTCCTATTTGGAAGTCATGATCAATTTAAATTCCTAAGTTCAAGTTTCTAACAACCCTCTCCTTAACAAAATGTGTCAGTTGACATGAATTCAGAGGAAAAGGCATTAAATAGTCAAGTTTTAAAAGGGTTATTTATGCCTATCCTCAGTGAATTAACCTGCATGCACATAGACATCATCCTGCTCCTCATCCAGCATGTATGTACCTTTAATCCTGCCTTTGCTCATAGCCTAGCAGGGGTTCTCAAACTATGGCCCCGGGGCAGATGCGGCCCACAGAGGACTATGGGTCCCTCGGGGTTATGGCAAATGGGCTGAGGGGCGGAGACAGAGTGTGAGTTTTTGTTTTTACTATAGTCCGGCCCTCCCACAGTCTGAGGGACAGTGAACTGGCCCCTATTTAAAAAGTTTGAGGACCACTGGTAAAGTATGTCAGTGTTTCAGTAGAATATTGAAGCTTATCCTAACGAATGTCCTGGCTACCTGAAGCACTTCTAGGGTGAGTTTTGTGCAAGCCAAATAAATACCATGTAGGCTAAACTAGGTCTTACCCATTTTGTCCACTCCACTACCCCATCCCAGTGCATTATCTAGGTCTAGGTCCTTCCATGGATCTTCTATCCCTGGTAAATGGATTGCTACAGCATCATCTCCCCACTTACTCATAGGAGAAACGATCCTCAGAGCTCACTTGTATCTGATCATTGAAATTAATCTTTCAGTTTACTGGAGATTATAGATATCAATTAAGTGGAGTCAAGGGTTTCTTGTATACATACACACACAGAGATAAACACACACAGAGAAAGACAGAGAGACAGAAAGGCAGAGACTGGGATAGAAGACAGGAGAGTTGTATATCTTTATTTATCTATCACCTTTCTATTTAGGCTCAATTCTAGCTCAACAGAAATGAATATCCCTAAGATTCTATTCCTTCCTAGTGGCAAAATGATTGACAGATACCCTTTTGAGTCTGGACTCAGGAGAATAGGCTACTATGAGTCTGAATGAGAAGACATTATAAAAATGTAAGGGCTAAATTTTACCTGCTGTTCTATGATCTCGGGAGTGTCCAGGATTCATTTTTCGATGGCTCCATCACATTCAGCTTTCCAACTTTTCACTGAATGTTGACTTGGCTTAGTATGGCTTCTAGTTGAATCTCTTGGATCTTGTTCTAAGTGATTGCTTTTAATCAAAAGCACCAGCTTGATTCTTCACTAGGAAGTAGGGATCTGACAGCTTTTTCTAAGAGAAACATGGGAAGAAAATAATGGGAAGAACCCTAAGCTTACTGTCAAAGAGGCTTACCTCCAGTCCCACTTCATAACATTTAATAGCTATGTGACCTCAGGAAATTTACTTTGTCTAATTCTGATTTTTCTGGTCTGCAAACTGAGGTAATAATACTAATACTAATACATGTCTCCCCAAACACCCTCCAAAAGCATTTCCCCAACTCCCCAACATTAATCTTGCTTTGCTCCTGATTTGCTGCATTTTCACATCTCCACTCCAGGTGTCTTGTCAAGCTGGAGATGCTTCTGTAACTTCTTATTCTGATTGGTGAGTTCCTGTCCTTAACTTTTGAGAAGATGCCAGGCCCAAGTACTCACATCCAATGTGGCTCCACATTTGACTGTAAACTTTTACACTCTACCTTTGCATGGATATCTTTTTCCCTAATTCCTCTGGCTTTTTAGCTTCCTTTCATGTATTGTCTTCCCCCATTAAATTTTTATTTCCTTTAGAATAGAGATTATCTTTTTTTTCCCCCTTGTATTTGTATTTCCAGCATGTAGCACAGTGCCTGGCACATAGTAAGTTCTTAATAAATGCTCTTTCTAAAGATCTATTCCTTTCATACTCACTGGTTAATCTCAAAGCATGGCTGATTACTTCTTTTTCAGGTAATCCTTAGAGAGTTGTAGCTCCTCAGCTCTTACCAGTGCACTTGCTATTATTAATTAGAAATAGTTGAACTTCATTAACTTAGAAAAGGAATTTACTAAGAAAGCATAAAAAGACCAGTAGTTAAAAATATTCACAAAATCGGGGATATACTTTTTTTATATACACAAGGTCCGTGAGGAGGAGCTCTCAGGGGCTCAGACATCAAATACAAAAGTAGTCAGGCACATGTGTAGAGATATGTGGAGTACAGGGGCTATCTCAAGACTACTGGCCCTGGGAGTCCTTTCTTGTGGAGTAGAAGGGCTATCTCAAGACTACTGGCTCTGGGAGTCCTTTCTTCCACTTCTGTCTTTAGAGTAACAGACTTTCCACAACTGTCTTTGAGCATTTTTGTCATCATCCACCTCTGGTTGCCAGGGCAACCTCCCTGGCTCTTCACAAAATGTAACCTGGCTGATTCCATCTCTAGATAGTTGTTCAATTAATTTCAGAGAAAAGCAAGCACAGAAATAGCAAGAGCACTATGTTCTCACAGTAACACAGTGTCCAGGCTGGAGAATGCAGCTTGCTCCCATTCCTATACCCGGCAGTTTACAATATTCCTTGTCTCTCTTGTCAGTGAGACTAAGAGATCAATGTGATGCTTTGTATGAGGGTCAATTATATCTGAACCTCTCCTAAATCATTAGTACTTCTGGCTCCTCAGCCAATTAAAAGACTAGACTTTAGGTCATCATGCAATACCAATCTCTCAGAAATATATATTTGGAAATATGCTTCCCCAACTTTCTTTGCCTAGAACTAAGCAAAGAATTATTTTCACGGGTCCATCACTCTTAGAATACAGGAAAGGAAACTGGATTCTGAGACAGAAAAGACCTGGGTTTGAAATTTATATTCTAGCTTCACTTGCTATTTCAATATAGGAAAATCTGTTTATTTATAAAACAGACAAAACTGTCTTTGAGGGGGAAGGTTGTGAAGTTCAAATGAAATAGTGTCTGTAAACTATCTTGCAAAACTTAAAAGTGCTATAGAGTTATCATTAGGTATCATAGATCCCCAATTTTGTCTGGAACTTACTGTAATGTTGATGTCATATTTTGTCTTGCAGCCTTTCAAAGGAGTATTATTTTTCTTGACCTATTTGTTTAACTCCCTGTTGATTGGTGTACTGCTGGACAGTATGTCACTATACATTCTTTACAGGGACTTTACCAGATCATTCATCTGGGGACCCAGAAGGCAGCCAACCTTCCTTTCCTATCATTTTTAGCTTAAAATAAAGGTCACAGACATTTATCTCATGGTATTCTGTAGAAGCCTCTAAATTTGTTTTTCCTTAACCTAGACTTATGTGGTCTGTGTGGTCAGAGCCAGACACTGCTCACAGAGTACCATTGAGGGAAAAGTGGGTCCTCCTGCCATGAAATATCTTCAGCCTGACTGCGAAGAAAAGGATCTAGAATTGGATATCATAATGAATTAATATTTTTGGCCTGGCATTCTACCATTGGAAGTCTTGATTGGTTTTTTTTCTAGTAAATTTATTTTTAATACATATTGCTTTATGATTATGGTGGGAGAGAAAAATCAGAGCAAAAGGGAAAAATCATGGGAGAGATTAAAAAAAACAGAAAAAAAGATATGAACATAGCATGTGTTGATTTACATTCAGTCTTCTTAGTTCTTTTTCTGGATGCAGATGGCATTTTCTGTTCAAAATTTATTGGGATTGTTTTGGATCACTGAGCCACTGAAAAGAACCAAGTCTTTCATAATTGATCATCACACAACCTTGGTGTTACTGTGAACACTGTATTCCTGATTCTACTTGTTTCACTTAGCATCAGTTCATGTAAATCTTTCCAGGCTTTTCTAAAATCAACTTGTTCATTTTTTACAGAACAATTATATTCCATTATCTTCATGTATCACAACTTGTTCAGCCATTTCCCAACTGATGGGCAGATCTATTCATTTTCCAATTCTATGCTGCCACAAAAAAGCTGCTACAAACATTTTTGCACATGTGGATCTTTTCCCCTCCTTTATAATTTCTTTGGGATGCAGACCAATGGCAATGCTGGGTCAAAGGGCAGGCACGGTTTTATAGCCTTTTGGGCATAGTTCCAAATTGCTCTTCGGAATGGCTGGATCATTTCACAATTCCACCAACAATGTATTAGTGAACCAATTTTCCTACATCCCCTCCAACATTTAGATTAGCCAATCTGAGAGGTATGAAATGGTACCTCAGAGTTGTCTTAATTTACATTTTTAAAAAATCAATAGTGATTTAGAACATTTAAAAAATATGACTATGATGGCTTAAATTTTGTCATCTGAAAATTGTCTGTTCTTATCCTTTAACCAACTTTAATCAACTGGGAAATGACTTGTATTCTTATACATTTGACACAGTTCTTTATATATTTTAGAAATGAAACCTTTATCAGAAATGCTGGCAATAAAGATTTTTTCCCCCAGCTTTGTGCTTCTCTTTTAATCTTGTTTCTTTTTGGTTTTGTTTATGCAAAACTTTTTAATTTAATGTAATCAAAGTTGCCCATTTTGCCTTTCATAACGTTCTCTAGTTCTTCTTTGGTAATAAATTCCTCCCTTTTCCAACGATCTGATAAATAAATTAAACCCTGTTCTCCTAATTTGTTTATGGTATCATCCTTTATGCCCAAGTTATGTACCCATTTTGACCTTATTTTGGTATGGGGTGTGTCTATGCCGAATTTCTGACATATTATTTCCTAGGTTGGTCTTGATTACTAATATTTTACTTAAATATAAAAATATCTTGGAAAGAAACCCTAAAAGCTATGAATCATAATACTTTCACATGGATTGCTTGATAACTGGCTTTGAATAAGATAGAAAGTTGGACTGTATATATAAAGAGATGGGGATGAAAACAGCAATAGAAACTTCACCTTTTTTGTTTTTCACATTGAGTCTCCTTCTCTTAATCAGTCAGCAAGCAAAATTGCCACTTACAGCCACTTACAATCCCAACTGCTGGTTAGCCTAGAAATTTTGACTTGCTTCATTTCTAACCAGGGGTAGATTATCTCTCCATTTTCCTGGGCTGATTGGCCTTTGCATCTAATGCAACAACAAAGCTTGTGATCCACTAACTTTATAGCTTTCTGCAGTATCAGGGATTACAAGCATACACCACCATGTATTTCCTTCACAATATTTTCATAGGTTGATGGCCTTGGATAGAGCTAATATTGTAGCAAGTAAAGCTGGGAGTTTTCTGGGATACAGGGACTGATTGTCAGATCATTTTAGAACATTCGTTTTTTTGAACAAGTATCAAGTATCTTCAATAAACATAAGTTTCTTGAGGGCAGGGATTGTTTAATTTTGTTTCTGTAGGCCCAGGTCCTAGCATTGTACCTAGGTAGTAGGTTCTTTTTTTTTTTTTTTTTTTTTTTCTGAAGTAATTGGTCACACAGCCCAGGGTCAAACAGCCAGGAAGTATTAAGTGTCTAAGGTTGGATTTCAGGTCCTCCTGAATTCAGGGCTGGTGCTCTAACCATTGCTCCACCTAGCTGCCCCCATGATGATCAATTCTGATGAACGTGGCCCTCTTCAACAATGAGATGATTCAGGCTAGTTCCAATGATCTTGCAATGAAGAGAGCCAATCACACCCAGAGAGAGGACTGTGGGAACTGAGGGTGGATTACAATATAGCATTCTCACTCTTTCTGTTGTTGCTTGCATTTTATTTTCATTCTCATTTTTTTTTTCCTTTTTGCTCTAATGTTTTTTGGGCAGCAAGGTAATTGTATAAATATATGTGCATAAATTGGATTTAACATATATTTTTAACATATTTAACATATATTGGGTTACATGTTATCTAGGGGAGGGGAGAGGATGTGGGAGAAGGAGGGAAAATTTGGAATGCAAGGTCTTGCAAGGGCTAATGTTGAAAAATTATCCTTCCATATGTTTTGAAAATAAAAAGTTTTAATAAAAAAAGAAAAAGAGAAAGGACTATTAGGAATAAGGCTGATGGATAGGCAAATGTGAGTTTTGGTGATATATAGTTGATGAGTGGAGGGTGTTCTGTTGCTCTTAACTCCAAGAAGCACTTACTAATCCAGGAATTCTTAATTTTTTTTACTTAATGTCATTCATCTTTTGCCATCTCAATCCTTTCTCCAAATGATGTTTTGAATACATAAAATAAAATACATAGGATTACAAAGGAAACCAAATATATTGAAATAAAGGTGTAATTATTTTCCTATACAATTTCAAGACTCCCTAATATCTATCTATGGACAGCAAGATAAGAACCTCCTAACATGGAAATAGGGCATGTATATGGATGGGGGTTGGGTATGAGGATTGACACTAAGGGGAGCAGAAGGAACAAAAAACAAATTGTCATCAGGTATGAATGTTCACAGCTGAGTTTATGTGGAGTGGGAGGGAAGGGGAAGGTTGATTCATGTTCCCCTTTAAGATGCTTCAGAACCCTAGAGTCACAAGAGATGGAGGGACTAGCAGCACCTCAGAGAAGATAAAGACCGACTCCAATCAAGATCAAGAGGCAATCAAGTGTGCTGATTTAGGGGTTTGGGAAGACAACCTAAAAGAAGCATTAAAAAAAATGCCAGAAGAAAACATAAAGGTGATTAGGAAACAGATAAACAGCACAACATTGGTCAACCCCATCTAGGGGAGAGGGTGGAGGGAAGGAAGGGAAAAATTGGAACAAAAGGTTTTGCAATTGTCAATGCTGAAAAATTACCCATGCATATATCTTGTAAATAAAAAAAACTATAATAAAAATAAGTGTCAAGAAAAGAAAGTTACATTTTGAATTTATTATCTATTTGAAGAAGTCAGGCTATGTAATGAGATTTGCAGTTCCATGTGCGGTCCCATTCCCATTCCTCTTTCTATCCTGCTTTGTGTGTGAAAATACTAGTTTCATTTGGTGTTTGTTAAGTTCAGAATTTAACAAAACTAGACACAAATTTTTTTTGGCTAATTAGTCTGAAGATTGGACCTGAAAAGTACCTCGGACTGTAACCAACTAGGAGACTAGTTGGTTATATGTTTACAGCTAAATGTCAATGAAGAAAAGGGTGTTAGAAAGCCTAAGAAATGACTCAGATGTGTGTGTATGTGGGAACAAATACTGTGCTGTTTACCAAATCAAGTGACCCTGTGTACACATCCCTACTCTTGGGAGGGATCCAGATATCTGATTCTGCTGCATGGCTCTGCTCTTCTCTCATTCCTCATCGCCAGCCCAGGCCCAAACCTAAGTCAGTTCAATTTATTTATTTATGCCTTTCCCCCCTTCTATTGACATGCAGCTACAAACTTTGAAGGACTGGGTCATAAATTTGAAAATAGTGATTACCTCACTAGTTTCTTTGTCTTGTCCCTGCTTTAACTAGGGTAATAACTGTCTCTCCCCTTATGGATGTGAATACTAACTCATATCAGGAAGCCCCAGGAATACAGCCACTGAAAAGTCTCATTTATTAAATGATTTTTTTTCTAAAAAAATTTATTTATTTTAACATCCATTTTAAAAAATTGAGTATAGAATTCTCTCCCTTCCATTTGCTTCTCCCCCACCCATTGAGAGGCAAGCGGTATGATCTATGAATTAATTCTTCACAACCAGGCTCCTCCTATTATGCTATTCTTCCCCCTTTTCCCCACCTTATTAAAGATGAAAGGAGAAAGCCTGTATTCAGGAGATAGGAAAAGTTTTTTTTATATATAAGTTTCCCCAGGCAACCAAGTTCTCAGGAAAGACTTCAACAGACAAGGGAGGTAAATTTAGTTTGTCCCCAGATACCACTTATTTCAGATTATTCTTCTCGTTTGGGATGGTGTAAGGAGCTTCTAGACAACTTCACTAGGAAAGGAGCTGGGGAAAAGGGCAACCTATCTCTTTATCGACTACTCCTACCCTACTTTATCGATTCTGTCTTTGGATTTCCTGAGGCAATAGCATGACACTGAGCAGGTTGACCTCTTTTAAAGGAGGCTGACTTAGAGACAGCAGTGACAGTAGATATGGGAGAACTGTGTTAGCCATGGAGGGTTTGCCAATCAAAACCAATCTGACTCTCACTGGCCACCACCAACAGGTCCTAGGCTAAGTCCTATTTGATCATTGTTTAGGTTCTGATTGAGCCAGATTGAATGTTAATAGCAGTCATTTCTGCTTTGGCCAGAAATCTTGAGGGTCTTTCTCTTCCAGATTCATTTATTTATTCATTCATTCATTTATTTGTTTGATTATCTATTTATTTTTTGGACTAGGTGAAAGAGGACATTCTTTGCCTCAATTGCTCCCTAGTCTTAATCACTGAATGGGTGCAGCCTCAGTCAAACTCAGACTTAGCTTAAAAAAGGCCAGGTCTCCCAGTGCCATCTCCAGTCATCTATATGACTATATATAGTCATATATCTATATCTATATCTGATCTCTATCTGTCCACTGACCCAGATGGCTCTGGAAGGGAAAGTCAGGCAGGTGACCTTGCCCAGCCCTCCCTCACTTAGATCCAATTCAGCTACATTTCATGGTATCACCTCCCTGATGTGATGGTTGTCTTGGAGATTGAAGGACAAACATCTTTGAGTCCCTTACGTTGACATAATGGAGCAACACAGTTATTCCCATCTCTCCCAACCCTAAAGTTCTATCATTCTGTTCAGGCCAAATGGGATTCAGGGGTGTAGGATGGAAAGTGGAGGAATAGCCAGTCAAGGATACTCTTATCCCTAGGGTAATCTGCTTCTCCTTTTTTTTTTCCACATAAAGAGGGAATAATTGTAGTTTTCTATGGAGGCCAAATTCAATTTATGACTCCAATATAGATTGTATTTTCATATCAATTGGATTACATATTTTTTGATCTTTGAAGGCTCTTTGAAACCTGCAGTTGGGCATTTTTCAAAGCATATTTTCATGGATTGTTTTGTGGGTGTTGTTTTTTCCCAACAAGATGGTAAATTGAGGACTATGTCTTTTCCCTTTTTTGCACTTCTAGCCTTCCAATCCCTTCCCTGACTGTAAGCAGAACATACCTTACCCTAATTCCCCTACTTTCCATCTACCTGAAAATACTTCTAAAAAGCAAGGTGATGTAATGGAAAGGATTTATACAAAATCAGAAGACCCAGATTTAAGGCTCAGTTCTACCACTTTACTTGCTGTGTAATTTTGGGACTCACTTTCCCTGAGACCCAGTTTTCTCATTTGTAAGATGAAGGTCATGTCATTCATAGTGATCCCACAGGACTGCTATAAAGAAAATGTTTTGTAGGCTTTAAGGAGCTATTTAAGTGTAAGATGATCATTACTATTATATTTATTTGTGAATCCAGGGTGATAGCGGTGGTAGTTGTCTTTCATTCTCATCTGGGAGAAGATGCCATGACCTGCAAATGACCTTGATTTAGGTGACAGACAGCTGAGCAAGGTCACCTGTCTCACTTTGTCTTCTAGAGCCATCTGGGTCAGTGGCCAGATATACATCAGGATGACTGAATACGGTCCTGGATGTAATGGGAGACCTTGGTCTTTATTCTAATCCAGGGTAACCTCTACCTTGAGCAGAAAGAAAAAAGTCAAAATGGCAGCTAGACAGTACAGTGGATAAAGCACTGAGCCCTTAGTGAGGAAGACCTGAGTTCAAATCCAGCCTTAGACATTTACTAACTGTGGGATCTTGGGTAAAATACTTTACTTCTCTTTTCCTCAGTTTCTTCAACTGTAAAATCGAGTGACAGTACTTGTTATTGGATTGGTCAAATGAGAAGAAATTCAAAAGTGCTTAGCACAATGCCTAGCAAATAGTAGGTGTTTAATAAATGCTTATTCTTGTTACCCTTGTCATCTTGGTTTACTTTTATCTTAGGGGATTCTGGATCTTTTTTTTTCATGGATCATCAATTCCCAGTTGCTCCTTACAATCTTTTCTTTGATGTTTTGTTTCTCAAACTCTGCACTTTTATTTATTTATTCATGATTTAACCTTCATTATTCCAGCCCTTAGCCTCTGTATCAATAGAATAAGGAAGTTATTTAGAATCGATAACTATAAGACAACAGACATCTAGAAAAATAAAATTTATTGACTTTTTTTTACATTGCCTAAATTCCCCTGTCCCTTCCCTTTCCTTCTTCCTAGAGAAGATTCCATATAACAAAGAATATATGAATGGGACTGATTGGGAGAAGTTTTCTCAGTTTATGAGTCATGGGTTCTCAAACTACTGCCCGACGGCCAGATGCGGCCGGTTTTGGCAAATGAGCAGAGGAGCAGAGACAAAGTATGAGCTTTTGTTTTTACTATAGTCCGGCCCTCCAACAGTCTGAGGAACAGTGAACTGACCCCTATTTAAAAAGTTTGAGGACCACTGGGCCTAAGTCACATGATCCCTATATCAGGAGGTAGAAGATGTGGTCTTAGGCCTCAGGTTGCAGGATCTCTGGGCCTAGGTCTCTAAAGACCCAAGTGACAGGAAGTTACAGGAAGTGATGTGACCCACAGGAAGCAGACAACATTGGTGACCATTGGTCAAGGATGGTTATTTCCTTTTAGTCTATCCAACAAAAAGGTTTTTGCTATTTAACCAGGTGTTCCACTTCCTGCTGGTGGGAGCTGATGTAGCTCCCAGGTGTGTGTCTGATCCTCTCCCTGCAGGGATTAAATAAATTTTTTCTCTTTGTAACTGAAAATGTCTCTGGTTAATTTGGGGAAGGGTGTCTAGTACCCTCCCCACCCAATATATGTACACACACACACACACACACACACACACACACACACACACACACACACACACATAAAATTTTAAAAGAGGAAGAGAAAAAAACAACCAGCAAAACTGATAGAAGAAAAATCCTACTTACTCCCTTTCCCCACCTTTGGAGGAGGGGGCGTGGGTTGGGGAGGTATTTTCTGCCTCTCCTTTGGAGCCATACTAGTTCATTGTAATTGCACAATCTTCACTTTTGATTGTTTTGTAACTCTTTTTTTCTATTCACATCATTGCAAGCCCTTTCTATATTGTTTTTCTTGGTCAACAGACATTTATTTGTCCTTCAAAAGCTAAGCTATAGGTGTGACTAGGTATGACTGACTAATGGAATAGAATGGAAAAGCATTTATTAAGAGCTTATTATGTGCCCAGCACGGGAAATACAAATAGGAAATAGAAACTATTCCTGCTCTCAAAACGGTCATATTTTAATAAGGTGAGACTTCATCAAGAAGTTCAGCAGGAGGGCAGATGTTCAGTCTCAGGGGATTTGGGTTATATTCTGGGAGGCTCTATCCTTAAAGGATCAGAATGGATAGATTTGGGATTGGGACATTAGGGGAAAGTGTCTTGTGGACTTTCTAGGCTCTGGGTGCCATAAGAGAGTGTCCTAGAATGAGTTCCTGTAGGCTCTGCTCTCAAGTGTTGGACAAAATCTTTCTCAGATCTTTGGACAGTTAGGACTAAGATTATCCTCAAATGTCTTTCCAAGGGCCATGGAACACCCAGAGCAATTCAAATTAACATTTTATCAGGGACTTTATCAGTGCCAGAATAAAGTTTTGTTAACCTTCTTATCAAGGAATTAACCTTGTTCTAGAGACTTTTGGAGGAGGACTTTCCCATTTTTTTATATCTAATATCTACCATGTGCAAGGTCTTAAGCCCTAAGGTCCCTTACATTTTGTGATTCAATGATATAATGTCTAGACTAGTATTATACAAAGTTGTTTAATAATTTTTTTAAATCATGAATTGCTAGTTAATTAATGTGACTATTTGTCCAGAAGCAGAAATTGAAGATGTATGAGAAGAAATGATGCTAAAGTGGTAGTTTCTTTATTCTGTATTTCTGAGAGGCTAAATACTTTGAATCATCTTCCTTCCACTAAAACCCCCTCTTTCTCCTTAATTATTTTTCTAGTTCAACTTCAACTCAAAACATATTTAACCTTCATGAATAGGGAGATGGTCACAGTTATTATTACAGAAGGAAAAGAAGGGAAGAGAATTATTCGAGTGTTCCTTTGTTTCTGGATTTTAAACTGTTTCAGAGGAAAGAAAACTGTTTATTTCCATTTAGCTCTGCCAAATAATTCAAGCAATGTCATTATAGATGAAATAGTAGGGGAAAGTCCAAGAAATATATAATGGGGAACTGGCCAATAAGTCCATTCTTTATGAGTCTGAATAGGGTGCTTGGGATGACTAGATGGTTCAGAGTATAGTGCTGGGCCTGGAGTCAGGAAAACCTGAGTTTGAATGTGACCTCAGATATTTATTAGATGTTTTGACCACAGGCACTTTGCTGCTGTTTGGATTAATGTATTAGAGAAAGAAATGGCAAACCATTCCAGAAAACCTTATGGACAATATTGGTGTTCTATGGCTCATAGGATCATGGAGATAATTAAACAACAACATAGAGTACTTAGCTGTTACAACTCTCCACATGGAAGAGGCTGGAAGCTTCTTCTGAAAGAGTTGTGATTTATAAGAATTCAAGCCATTCTCCAATTGATAAATGCTCAAAGGATATGAAAAGACAATTTTCAGATTAAGAAATTTAAATTATTTGTAGTCATATGAAAAGGTGCTCCAAATCACTATTGATCAGAGAAATGCAAATTAAGACAACTCTGGGATACCACTAATTGTTATCACTTCACAGATTGGCTAAGATGACAGGAAAAGACAATGACAAATATTGGAGGGGATGTGGAAAAACTGGGACACTGATACATTGTTGGTGGAGTTGTGAAAGAATCCAAGCATTCTGAAGAGCAATCTGGAACTATGCCCAAAAAGTTATCAAACTGTGCATACCCTTTGACCCAGCAGTGCTACTACTGGGCTTATATCCCAAAGAGATTTTAAAGAAGGGAAAGGGACCTGTATGTACAAGAATGTTTGTGGCAGCCCTTTTTGTAGTGGCCAGAAACTGGAAACTGAATGGATGCCCATCAGTTGGAGAATGGTTGAGTAAATGGTGGTATATGAATGTTATGGAATATTATTGTTCTGTAAGAAATGACCAACAGGATGATTTCAGAGAGGCCTGGAGAGACTTACATGAACTGATGCTGAGTGAAATTAGCAGGACCAGGAGATCCTTGTATACTTCAACAACAATACTATATGATGATCAATTCTGATGGACGTGGCTCTCTTCAACAATGAGATGATTCAAACCATTTCCAATTGTTCAGTAATGAAGAGAGCCATCTACATCCAGAGAGAGAACCGTGGGAACTGAGTATGGACCACAACGTAATATTTTTACTCTTTCTGTTGTTGTTTACCTTTATTTTGCTTTCTTTCTCAGTTTTTTTTTCCTTCTTGATCTGATTTTTCTTGTGCAGCAAGATAACTGTATGGATATGTATACATATATTGGATTTAACATGTCTTTTAACATATTTAACATGTATTGGAATACCTGCCATCTGTAGGAGGGGGTGGGAGGAAGGAGGGGAAAAATTGGTACAGAAGGTTTTGCAATTGTCAATGCTGAAAAATTACCCATGCACATGTCTTGTAAATAAAAAGCATAATAAAAAAAGGAGTTGTGATACAAATGACTTGGAGGGACTTTGAAATACAGATAGATATTCTGTAATTCCTTCCAATATAACTATATGGAGACAGCATTTATTGCTGAATTGGAACAGAAGCTTTCAAAAGGCCTTAGTTAGCTCGAGTCTGTAGGTTGGCTCTCTATCCTTGGTTTGACTCCTGGATGTTGTTTTGTTAGAGAGGGAAGCTGTTCTGAGGGAGCCTCCTGCTCTGAGGTCCCATTCACATGGCCCTGTGCATATGGGTCTCAGTTCTCTGCCTGTCTTGATGTTTATTCTCTTTTTTGTGTGTTAGGTACAGTAAATTGGAGCTGATGGCTTTGTGTTTTGGAAGAATAGGAGAATAAGTCACCTGAGATTTGGGAGTCTGGGAGTTAAGTACATGCTAGATATTGCAGCCAGCCCAGCGCCAACCTAAGCTTCAGGGAATGATCTTCAGCCCCATAACCTCTGGGTCTCAGTAGTAGCTGGGACAAAGACTCTCCCAACAGTGGTAGTACATCTGGGGGAACTTGATGGGACCGGTACTAGGTGGACACTGGGCTAAGTCTGAATCCACTCTCCCTTGAGACCAAACTGGGCTAGGGGAGAGTAGGCCTCAGAAGTTCTAAAGGGAAATATTTATATTTTTGTTAATTCTGTATCTCTGAAGTAAATATAAATATCCCTTTTTAAAAACAAGCTGATGTTAGTTAGCCAAGTAAATTAAGGCAATAATTGGTCTTGGTGGTCAACAGGCCACCCCAAGGGTGGGAAAAAGAAACAGCCAGGAAGAAACTACATTTCCTCAGAGTTCTCTTCACTGCCTACAACTCAATACAAAGCAAACTCCCAGTAGCTGTAAATAGTTCAGCCCAGGAGACCACCCCAAAATAAGACTCCATTTGACAACCCCTGAGGTCTATCAACAAGGGGATTGGCAAGAAGTAAGCAGAAATAGTCTGCTACTGCCTATCTTCCAAATTAGCTTTTTATAATATGAGGGATTGAATCCCCAAGGACCCTGGCATAGGTCTCCTACTTTTCTCAACATAAGATCAGCTGCCCCAGCTATTGAAATCCTTGCATTTGTGTGGGGATGGGAGGTGGGAGTGAGGACACCTATTCAGCAAAAGAGCCCAACAAAGTAGAAGTTATTATTTCCCCTCTGTTGAAAGGCTTCATAAAATAATTCAGGAATTCCTGTCTATTTGTAGTTTCTCAGCACAATATGCCCGGTTAGGGAATGCATTTTTTTCTACCTTTGTACTCCCCAGTGCTTTGTAGAGAGTAGATGCTGTAAATATTTGTTGAATTGAGATATAGCTTTCTCTAGTTCTGAAATAGGGCAGGGCACAAAGAGGGGCTGACCTTACCCCTCATTCACTGGCTGCCTGAAGAGGCTTTGCCTTTTTTCTCCTTGGTCACCTGTTATGTTCCTGGGCACCTCGAGATCACTGCCCAAATCAACAGACAAAACTCAGAATTCAGAAGATAACACAGAGTAGTTAAGAGGCTTTCTTTATCCTCCAAATCTGGTCAAAAGGGGTCCTGTTATACTGATGGAAAAGGGAAAAGGGGATTGGAACACTTGCTTTCCATGATACTTTCCACAATAATCCACCATCTGGAGTAGAGTTGTTTGGCTTGTTAGAAAATTTTAGAGGGTAGGTATAGTTAATGAAGAGGAAAGAGAGGAAGGTACACAAAGATCTGGTTGTGTTATAGAGAGAAAGAAGAAATAGGGAGATTGTTCTATTCAGTTAGCTACTGAAGCATCATGCAGAGGTCATACAGGAGCTAAAACAAACAAAAATCCTTCTATTCATTTAAAAATGCTTTAATGACCCTCTTTGCTTTCTTTCTTTTTCCTCTTCTTTTTTAGGGCACCCTTGTCACCAACCCTATCACTTTTCCCATCAAAAAAAAAAAGGAAGAAAGAAAAGAAAAACAAAATTCTTGCGACAAATATATATTGTCAAGGAAAACAAAGCTTTATATTGACTATGTTTAAGAATGTATTTCTCAGCTGGGAAACAGTTTTTACAGCTAGTGCTTCTGATAAAGGCATCATTCCTAAAATATAAGTGACTCAAAATTATATGAATACAATTCATTTCTCAACTGACAATGGTCAAAGGATATGAATAGATAATTTTCGGATGAAGAAATTACAGCCATTTCTAGTTATATAAAAATGCTCTGTCACTATTGATTAGAAAAATGCAAATTAAGACAACTCTGAGGTACCCACTTCACACCTCTCAGATTGGTTAAGATGATAGGAAAATATAATGATAATTGTTGGAAGGGATGTGGGAAAACTGGGATATTAATACATTGTTGGTGGAACTGTGATGGGATCCAGCCGTTCTGAGAACAATTTGGAATTATACTCAAAGGGCTATCAAACTGTGTATACCCTTTGATCTGGTAGCCTCACTACTGGATCTATATATCCCAAAGATATTACAAAGAGGGAAAAGGTCCCACATGTGCAAAAATGTTTGTAGCAGTCCTGAAACTGGAAACTGAGTGTATGCCCCTCAGTTCGGGAAGGGCTGAATAAGTTATGGTATATGAATGTTATGGAATATTATTGTTCTATAAGAAATGATGAGTAGGCTGATTTCAGAAAAGCCTAGAAAGAACTGATGCTAAGTGAAGTGAACAGAACCAGGAGAATGTTATACACAGTAACAAGATTATATGATGATTACCTGTCATGGATTTGACCTTTCTCACCAATGCAGGGATTCAAGATAATTCCAATAAATTAGGAGTGAAAAATGCCAATCACATCAGATTCAATACCTGCCTCTGACATATATTTACTGTGTGACTGGATAAATCATTCAATGTGCTGGAGTCTAAATTTCCTCATTCCTAAAATAAAAGGATTAAATTAGATAGTCTCTGAAATTCTTCCCAGCTCCAAATCTATTATCTTACAGGCCAGTGCATTCAGGATATTAAGACAGAATTGATGACAAGTTAATAGTTTGAGGTAGAATTATTTGTCCAATAATCAGACACATGATGTTCCAGGGGTTAATGAGAAGAGAAATTATACATATCACCAAGTGGTTCCCACTGGTGGTCTGTATGTAATGTGTTTTTGGAGGTAATTTCAATGTGTTATGTAATTGAAAGAATCCAGAGGAAGACAACCAGGAAGATCTTGAATTTAGGTCATAAGAGGAGGGGTTGAAGGAAGTAGGAGTATTCAGTATACAGAAGAGAAAATTCAGAAGATATATGAAAGCTGTGTTGAAATACCTGAAAGTCTATTATGTCAAAAATGAATTAGACATTTTTTGGTTTGATTATTGAGGAAAGAATGAGGAACAATGTTCTTATTCTTTCAAGGACCAATGATATCTTGACTTTTGAGTGAATTGGTTTTAAATGAGTTTTATGTGAACAAAGTCATCAACCTTTCTCTCTTTTCCAGAGTCACCATAATCCAGTGGCAAGACAAAAGTCAATACTACTGGCAATGGTCCAGGAGAATTAAGAGAAGATGTCTCAAAGAGATGAATTTAGACTTTTTGTCATACTTCTTAACAATTATAGCTATTTGTCCAAAAGTAGAATAGCTTTCCTTAGAATGTAGTGATCTCATTGGTAGATTTTCAAGCAAATGCTAAATAGATATTTAGTAGGGATATTGTAAACTAAACATATGAACTGAAGAAAACATCATCTACATTAGGAACTGAATGTTATATAATTATAATGATGAAGCTTGAACTTAAAGAACTCTGAGGATATACCTCTTTTTTTTTTTTTTTTTTTGATGATACAGCTCTAGGTATGGAACATTGCATATAATCTCAGACAAGTGATGTATTAGGCTTTTTTTTTTTTTTTCTGGTGCAGGGGGAAAAATGCTATATTTATAGTTAGCAACCTGAATTCAAATCCAATTCTGAGATATTACCTATGTAATCTTGGGAAATCTTTTAAATACTCAAAACCCCATTTTTCTCACTTATAAAAAGGAAATGGTTGGACAAGATGATCTCAAAAGTTCCCTCTATCTCTTAGTATATGATCCTATGAACTGCCTCTTTTCTTTCTTTACATGTAGATTAGCTCTAACTTCAGACAATTTCACTAAAGTGATAATATTACCTTTGAGAAAGAAGCAGCCCCAGTATCACAAGAAAGTCCTATATCTATATGTTACTAATGAAAAATCCAGTCATAGATGCTAATAGTAGCTCAATAAAGAAGTAGCCTCAAAATAGATGACAGTACCAAGTGGAAACTACAGAATACTGGAATATGGTTTCCAGGAGACAAAGTAATAAGATGATTCCCCTTAGGATGGAAACTTGACTTTTTAAGGTATCCAGGGAACATATACTCTTTTACTAAAATGACATGTAGAGCTATGGAATATTGTACCCCTTTGTGGATGGAGGATTTTTCTCTTGTTATTTAATTTGCTATTCTGTTTTGATTAAAAGTTTGCTATTTAATTTATTGTTCTTTGATTCTTCGTAGCTAATGTAAAGGTTGAGGGCTTGATCGATATTCAATTATGATGAGTCAAACATCCTGCCATGAATCTGGCTCATATTGATGCATAGATACTATATTAACATATGATAGGGAGACTCCTTGTTGAAAGAAAACCTTCAAAATTGAGATTTGCTCTGGTGAGCTAAATTGTTGTTTAGTTGTTATTTGATTCTTATGACCATAATTTGAGGTTTTCTTGGCAAAACTATTGGAGTGGTTTGCCATTTCCTTCTCTATCTCATTTTACAAATGAGAAAATTAAGGCAAGCAGGGTTAAGTAATATGTCCAGACTCATCCAAACTACTAAGTGAATGAGGCTGGTTTTGAACTCAGATCTTCCTGACTCCAGGCTTGTCACTCTACTGTGTCACCTAACTACCTTTAAGTTAAATGCACTTTTGCAATTAGTCAACATATCAGGATTTTCTATTTTCAAAATCTTTCTATTATGTGACTAAAAATGTAGTTTTTAAACACAAAGGCCTATAAAATCATGCATATTCTTTGACCTAACAATACCACTACTAGGCATGAATCCCAAAAGAGATTTTTTTTTAAAGGAAAAGGATCTATATGTACAAAAATATTCATAGCAGCTCTTTTCTCAGTGCAAGGAATTGGAAATTGATGGGAGGCCTATTGATTGGGGAATGGCTGAATAAATTATGGTATGTGATAATGTTGAGATACTATTGTTCTATAATAAATGATGAGCAGGGTGCTCTCAGAAAAACCTAGGAAGTCCTCCGTGGTCTCATGCAAAGTTAAATGTATTGTGTACTATATATTTACCATGTTTAACAAATATTGTTTTACTTGCCAACTAAGAGAGGGAAAATTGGAACACAAGATTTTGCAAGGGTCAATGGTGAAAAATTATCCTTGCATATGTTTTGAAAATAAAAAGCTTCAATAAAATATTTTTTTAAAAAAGAAAAGAAATGTACTGTCTACAAAGTATTAGGAATATTGTGGAATGATCATCTGTGAATGACGTCGCTATTCTCAGCAGTACAATGATGCAAGACTTCTCTGAAGGATTTATGATGAAAAATGCTATCCATACTCAGAAAAAAAAATCTGATTGTGTTTGAATACAGATTGAAGGAAACTTTTTTTGCCTTATTTTTTGAGGGTTTTTTTTTTGTCAGGGGAGAGGGGAGATCTATGTTTTCTTTTATAAAATGATTTCTATGGAAATGTTTTTAACTTGTGCTTTCTCAATGTGGGGGGCAGTGGAAAGGAGGGAAGGGAGAGAATCTGGAACACAAAGTTTTAAAAACAAACATTAAAAATGGTTTTACACGTAACTGGGGAAAAGAGGAAGTAAAATATTGAATAAATAAAAAAATGTAGTCTGCTGTAGAAAAGTTATCTGGAAGTCTCCCTGTTCCCTGTCCTTATATTTTCATGTATATGCCCAATATATTGGTAGGCTATTCTCATAAATATTTTATAGAGATGAGAAAGTAAGCATGTGAGACATTAGTTGTTGATAGTTTCTCACTTGCCTTTTTTGGTAAAACCAATTTTTTCTAGTTATTTAGTATCATCTTTGAGATATGATCATGGATCCCTTAGTGCTTTCAAAATTGGGTCATGTCTAGCACAGATTTCTTCTGTTTACTTGATTTGTTCCAGCTGTTCTTCATCTTTTAAATGCTATGTCTACTTCCTTATACGTTGTTGTCCTTTATTATCAAAAAGACATCACTTTGTTAGAGTTGTTACAGTGTGTTTGTGGCTGATCAGACCAAGATGAAGTCAGAATGTTCTACACAGGTTGACCCCAAATAATCCACGTGAACATCTGGGAGGGATTCTCCAAATCTGGGCATCTTGTGCTTTTTTTGAGCCACTTCCCTTCTGCTTTGCTTAGAGAGCACAGCACCTTCTCTGATGAGCACATCATGCTGAATGGTCCTGTGCCAGAGTCTCCTATGTTGCACAATCATCTCCAGAGTTCTTAAGAGAGATCTTGAGAGAGTCCTTGTATTTTTTTTCCCTGACCACTGTGTAAGCATTTTCCCTATAAAATAGTCTTTTTGGCAAGCCTACGATAGGCATTTGAACAATGTGGCCAGCCCACCAGAGCTGTTCTCTGCAGTAGAGTTGGAATGCTTGGCAGTTTAGTTTAAGAAGGGACCTTGGAGGCTGGTACTTCATACAATCAGGTGATCTTCAAAATCTTCCTGAGACGATTCAAATGGAAGTTTTCTGGCATGGGACACTGCCCAAGCTTCCACAATGGTCGGCACAATGGCTCTGTGGACCCTTAGTTTCATAGTCATACTCTCCTTTCTCACATTTTCCTTCGGAGCCTCCCAAACACTGAGCTGACTCTGGTGTCCCCTCAATAACAATGTGGACCTCCCTGGAGAGGATGCTGCGAGGAGAGTGAACTTCTCCACAGCATTCAGAACTCTCCATCATCTTTAACCGATGGTTCCACATACGGTTGGTGGGGTTCTGGCTGATGGAGCACCTGTGTTTTCTTGTGTTAATTGTCAGGTCAAAATGAGCACAAGCTGCAGAGAATCGATCTGCTTTGCTGCATCTCCGCTTCAGAGGCTGCACAAAATGCACCATCATCTGTACTGATTCTCCCTCCTTTCTAGTCTTGGCTGGTAGCTTTTTGAAGTTGAAGAATTTGCCATCAGTGTAGGACCTGACCCTGATACTGTGTTCATTCAAAGTACTCGACAACATGGCTGAATGCAGGATGCTAAAAAGCTGGGAACAAGTACACAGCTTTGTTTCATTCTATTGGTGACTGGGAAGCGTGAGAACATTGTCCCCTCACCTTGTAAATCTTACCTGGGATGGAATCAGCACCAGGTACTTTGCCACATGAGAGAGTTGGGACTTCATCTAGGGAGGGATTGACTTCAACCTGAGGCAAACAGTGAATGGCTTCAGTATTCAATCTCTCTAGAATCATGTTCTTATCACTAATCAATGGGACTCCATCAGAGCTGAGTAGTTGTGCTGCCCCATAGGTTTCGGTCCCATAAACAGCCTTCAAGGCATCCTAAAAGCTCTTTGGATTTCACTGCTTTATACATAAACCTCCTAAAATCTTCTGGTTATCCCCTAAAAGTTCAAAGATACCTCCACTGTTCATTTCTATAAAGGTAAAGGGAGAATAGATTGTTCTGTAACAAATACCTTTTATTATCTGTTTACTTATCCTAGTTTCATCAATACGATAATTTCTCTTAGGATGATGTACTTTAGGTCTCATGACAAGCCTACTTCAAAATCATTTCCTCCTCTCATTGCTTTTGGTATTTCATAAGGTAGTACTGTTAATAATCTTTTGTCATCTTTCTATGCATTGTATTATAAACAATTTGCACTATAAATCAGTGATATCAAGCTCAAAGAGTAATGAACTGCTGCAGGCTGCATAGTGAAAACTTAGAAAACTATAAATTAACATTATTTATTTTTATTGTATTTTTATTTCTCTTGCTAAACATTTCCCAAATACATTTTAATCTGCTTCAGGCAGCACTTGGGAGTTTTGCAGGTAGGAGCATGCATCTGGGATACAAGTTTGACAACTCTGCTATAAATCAGTGTCATTGTCATGTCTTTTTGCATGGCAAAAAAGATCAAGTATATGCTGGCTAAAACAGCTTCTGGACTCTTTTAAAGTTCTCATTACAGCCATTTTTAAAAATCAATTAAACTTCTAAGTTATAGGATTGAAGATTTAGAACTTGAAGGATCTTACTTTGGTCTTGAGTATAATCTCCTCATTTTACATATGTAGAGATTAAAGGCCCAGAAATGGTCTTTTCTTATAGCTACTTCCATTTTTCAGCACCCAATTTATTTGAATAGATCAGGTTGGAACTGTTGTAATTGCATATGGTAACCTTTTCTCATTGCTATCCTTATTTTTGTTGTTGATTTTGACCTTTGCACTAAGTAGTCATTGTTCTGACTACATATAGACAGGTGAGTTGGAAATGACTCATGTCAGAATCTCCTTAGTTGTTTCTTGTCTGTTGAGCTATAGTCGGTTTCATTTTTTAAGGTAATATTTGATGCTCACCATACTTTCTGCCTCTTTTAAATAAGAAAGTATTCATGAAATATAGGTATGAGGCATCTGAATAGTATAGAAGTCTTTAGTTTCTTTTCTTAATCCTGAATCACTATTTTCCAACATATTTTTCATTGTCTTTCTCTGTGCCCATTTTCTACTGCAGTCAATTAGTATATATTGACTTTCTTTTAAAAAATATTGACTTATTATTAAGGAGCTTGTCAGTCTTTACATAATTTTTTGTATTTCTTCATCCTCCTTATAAAAGTGGGGTACCAACAGATTACCCCACTTCACTCGACAGTTTTTACTTTTGTTAGTTAAGAATACTTCGTGTTGCATGTAAAATGTATGGTATTGCCTGTCGTCGGGGGGAGGGAATAGAGGGAGGGAGGGTAATTTGGAAAAATGAATACAAGGGATAATATTATAATATATATATATATATATATATATATATATATATATATAATAAAAAAAAAAGAATACTTCGTGTTGAATCAATAAGTCAGATTTGAGTGTAAAAAAGGCCCAGGCACTTTAAAAAAATTAGATTTCAATTAGAGTGACAGGAATGAGTTCTGAATGGTTGGAGGAACTTAGTTATGTCCAAGAAATTTGTGTTAAATCAGAACTAGTGCAGATTTTAAGGTCCCAGAAGAAGAAAGGAAAGAGTAGAGACTTCAAAAGATGATCCAGAAAGAATTAGCATCACAGAGGCAACTGGAAAAAGGGAAAAGGGAAAGTAAGATTGAGATATGGTAGAAAAGAAAGATATAAGGGAAGAACATTGGTTTTACAGTGATTTTAGATCAGAAGATTAAGGTGAGTCCCAACATTTTTATTTACCTTCTAAAGAACAAAGAAAGAAAAGTTTCAAAAAAGGTTTGCTTTCCCCCAAATACTCCTCCTAGTACCTATTAACAGACACCACAAAAAGATTTGTTATTTCTTTACCTTAAGAGTTCCAGTAACTTGAATTTTTCTTCAATTACAAAGAAACCAAGGATTAATTAGAGTTAAGTATCTACCAAAATGTTAGATGTTTTCCTAAAAGGGGCTCAGAGAAATTGTGATAGTAATTATATTAGTTTAACATATACTTTCTAAAGTTGTTGTTTGTCCTTCGTTCTCAAAGAATACCATGACATCACGTATGTCATGCAAGTGAATTGGATTTAAGTGAGGGAGGCTATGCAAGGTCACCTGCCTCACTTTCCCCTCCAGAGCCATCTGGATATAGATCAGGATGACTGGAGATGAACCTGGATGCAATGAGAGATCTTGGCGTTTTTAAGTTAAGGTTTTCAAAAGGTCTCAGTTTGCACTTTCTAAAATAGTAGGAGAGAAAACCTGTGGGGCTATTCTATTGCCCCTAGGATTAAAATAAGCTAATTATTTATATCTACTATAGATGTTGGCATAAGCTGCAATTATTTTCATGGATTATTATTATTTTTTGGCTTATGCTCATCATAACCACTGAAAAGTAAGATGACCAAATAACCTATAAAAAGATATTTCTGGTTGCCTTTGTGTACATGATGAAACCAATTCTTCCAAGTCCTTTATTTACCTTAGCAAAGAGAAAAACATCTTGTTGAAAGAAAACTTTCAAGATTGAGATTTGTTCCACCAAGTTAAATGCATTTTTTTTGGCAATTAAAAATTTACATATCAAGATTTTCTATTTTCAAATGAGCCATCCTTTCATTTAGCTGCACCTTCCTTATATATTCTGCTTTCGTTTTGTAGGGAATTAAGTGGTTTGACTTCAGGGAGAAGGAGGCAAAGGTTATGAGCCCCCATGAGTCTTTTTCACCCAGCACCTGTGATTTGCAAGAATTAATTGGCATCATGGGATGTTAAAGCAAATTTTCTCATTCTGTCAGATTAAAAAGTATGGATTGAGATCATCTAAACAATAGCAGGAATGAGGGAGTTCAAAAGACAATTAAAATCCTAAAGATTTTTTCTAGGTAGCTGACTGTGTGCATCTGGCTGGGGTATCATTCTTAAAAGAGCAGGAGTACTGTTACTAACTGTTCAAGTAAAATGTTTAACAGAGAACCTCAGAGTTATCACAGGATGATGTAAAGGACATTTGTAGCATTAAAGATATGAATTGCCTTGGCTGTATAGATTTCTTGCCCATCTCTATTTCCTATGTAGATTCTCTTCCAAAGTATGATGTGATAACCAGGGGGAGAGTGTGCCCCTATGTATATGGCGGGGAGGAAGTCTTCTCTGTCACTTATTTTCTTATACCATTAAATCAAACACATTTTGTTTTGAATTGATGAATTCTCTGATTGGCCTAGGTAGGAGAAAAAAACACCACCACCACCACCACCATCACCTCCACACTGATGGATCTCATGAACTATGATTTTGAGAAATGCAGACCTACAAACTGCTTTTGGACTGGAATAATTTTTAGGGTCTGACATGTGAATTAGGCCTTGGGCTCTACACATTTATATTGAAAATGTCAATATTGATATAGCTTAGCACCAGACTAAGATAGAATGCTGCATTATTTTTAGATGTAATCACTAGCAAATGCTTTTACTTAGCTTTTTTTCTTTGTCAAACGTATAGGGTCCAATCCAGGGAGGTTTGACAAAACTGTAATAGATGAATTAAAATGTTACTATGTCACTCTCTCTAGAAGTTCATTAATTCATTTATTGGGTTCTCACTTTTAGAGTAGCAACAATTAAATTAATACCAATGGTGTAAAAAATTCCAAAATGTTAATTTTTACTAACTTCTTTCCCCCTTTCCACCACTCTGCCCTATTATCAAGTAATTTTCAGCTTAAAATTTTTTGGGGGGGGGACATCTGAGATTTTTATTCTAAATCCAGCAATGTGTCTATTCATTTTAAAATTTAAGTCAACAAGAATTAATTTGGCTCTGAAAGTTTTTGAAAAATGTCCTGGTTTGCTACAAAATCATGGCTTGGAAACACTATCTTAATCCATAACCCTTTTGTGTTCTATAAAAGCCAGCTTCTTATGGCTGGATTCCCTGTTGGGTTTCATTTCTCTGGTTTCAGCTTCCTTCTGGGTTTAATTCCTGGCTTTGATCCTTAGTAACTGTGTAACTGACGTTGGACACGTCACTTCTTGAGTTGGCTTAAGCTTCTTCTCAACAAAGTGAGAAAGCTGGCCTGGATGAACTTTAAGTTTTCTATCAGCTTTAAATTCTGTGATATTTTGCTTGTGAGTTATAGAATGAGGAAGGAACAGCTTATTGGAGAGAGAAAACCCAGAATTCATAGCTAGACCTGCTGTAGTCCAGGATTTTTAGCACCAGGGGTCACTGTCGACAAAGGAGAGAGTTAGTGGCACCCCTTCAGTAAAAGATACATAAAGTAGAACTCTACATTAAGAAAAAGAAATAATGCACAGAAGAGAATTGCAACAACGACAGATTAGCTACCCTTGTAAAAATGTATTCTGGCCAAAAGTTGGAGAGGTTCTTTCGCTGCGTCAGTATAAATTGGAAAGAGAATCCTCCCTTCAGAACAAAGATTGTTAAAAGAGCACACTCTCTCCCAACTTGGATCCACTCGGAGAGGATCCAAAAAGGGAGAGATTTCAAGGAAGGGAGAGAATTAAATTAAATTAAGCAAGTATTTCATGGGTATCTACTGTAAATAAGGCACTGTCCCTGGTACTATTGAGGTTACAAAGATTAAGACTATTCCTAGTTTCATAGAGCTTACAATCAAAGAAAAGAGATAAAATTTTGAAGAAGATCCTTTGTGGTTTGAGCTGTGCTTTAAAATATGGATAGAAATTAGACTCCAAAAAGTGGAAACCTCTTCTTGAGACAGGTATTGGAAGTGTATAAATTTGTAATTTTGTTTGAAGTACTATCAATTTTGCCTCTATTAAAGTCCTGTCATGATACCTCGTTGTAATGTGGGTTCTTCAAAGTTATCCCAGTGGAAGGTAAGCAAGCTTAAACAGGCCCTATCAAAGTGAAAAGACTTCTGGCATGGCCATAATGGATTTTTATATCTATGGTTCAAGGATCATTATCAGGTTGGCTCTAGGATGATGCTTTTTTTTTTCCCCATCAAATACAGAATTAGGATTAATGAGCAGAAGTTGCAGAAGTCAGACAAAGAACTTTAAGAACAAGAGAAATTCCTTATAATAATGGTAGCTTAAAAGTAGGAGATGCTTTGGGGAGTAGGTTCCCTCTCACCAAAAGTCTTCAAGTCAGTGTTGGATGTTATGGAGGCTATTGTTGCTCAGGTGCAAATTGGACTAGTTGGCCTTTGACATTTCTTCCAATTTTGAGATAACCATAAAATAAAGCTATACCTTAGCTAATCAGAATATTCTATTAATCAGATTCTCTCAATTCTACTTTTAGGGGAAAGAGGAAACATAAGAAAACTGCTCCATTAGTATGAAATAACTGAATTAACTAAAAGGTACAATGGTAATAGAATTCAGTCATCAGTGTAATAGGGCAATTTATTCTAAGATGTGTAGTGAATGGACTGCTGGCTATGGAGACAGGAAGCCCAGATCTGCCTCAGTTACCCACTAACTCTATTGCTTTAAGCAAATCACTTAATCTTTTTCTCTTAGGTTCCATTTTCTCATCTATATAATGGAGATTATAAAAGTACCTCACTGGCTTATGGTGAGGATTAAATCAAATGAGATTTTCATATACATGCACACGCATATGTAAAGTACTTCATAACCTTTAAAACACTACATAAAATTTAGATATAATTCTTTTTATGGGAACTTTGATGAAAAAGTTTGGTGGGGTTATTATTTTTTGGTATGAAAATTTCTCAATATCAAATCCTTTTTTTCTCACTGATCTAGAAAAAACACAACTAGAAATATATTCCTCTGGGGAAAAACATTGAAGTCATAATAAAACAGAAAAGTCTTTTAATAGCCCCATATTTACAGATGTAAATTGTTATCTTACACCAGGAAATGGCTATGAAAACCCTACACACATTTAAGGCATATGGATCTGAGGGAAAACAATTTTATGATCAAATAAAAATAATGCTCAAAATGACTCAGAAAATATAGATAAATAGTAAGGAGTATATAATTTTTGTATATGGCTCAATGGCTTAAAGGAAAGGCAATGACTAGAGATTAATTGAACAGTATCCATTGGACTGTAAAAACTGTTTCATTTCTCTCAAACCCTCTGCCTAATACATTTTATTGTAATGGGACATTCAGATTGTTTGGTTGCTTAAATATGTTTTTTAGTGATGTAAGGAAGTTGTTGCTTTTAGACATAGTTTGATCTGGGCTAAAGGGAAGAACTTATCTACAAATACCGAGTTATAGTAACATAAAAACTTATCAATAAATAAAGTGGTAAGGTTATTTAATGTCATCTAAAGTTTGTTTACATGTCTATATGTCTATATGCATATATGCATTTATCTGTATCTCTAAGATGTGTTACCCATGTAAGATGTATGTCTACATAGGATGTCTAAAATGTGTGTTGTGGGAGGCATTGATAAGAAATATCTGAGATCTGGACCATTCCTGAACCAAAGCCAATGCAAAGTTGGAGAAAGGGCAGGGCAGACTCCAAGGCACCTTGGGGGATAGCATCTTTCTTTAGTTTCTCAGAGGAATACTAGGCTAAAACTATTTATGTCTTCCTCTCTAAATATTGCTGGTCTAGGTTAAGAAAGAGGTTTCTTTGTTCACTAATCCCCAAAGGTTGGAGAGTACAAAGCTTGTATCTACCAACTTGTCCTTTCCCACCAAATGCTGTTTATGTACAAAAGGACATCACAAATAGCAACCCATATATCCAAGTCAATAGTAAATAGAAATCAGAGAAATTATACACATTAAAAAAGACTAGAAAATATAGAGTGAATGAACTTTTTAGAGGAAAATGTGAAGAGATCTCACCTCAAATAAGAGAGAAACTCTGATCTCACTACAGGGAACTTCCTCAAAGTCTCTTGAGAGGCAAGCTGGAAATTTAAGCACATGTTAAGAAGCCAGTTTCCCCTACATGTCTAATGCTTTCAAAGCCCATCTTTTTCTCTCTTTATGTGTTTGGAGTTAGTCTCCAACAGAAGCTGGAACCTATCCTCTCACAAAGAAAAGAGGCTTATTTTTCCCCAAAGCTCTTATACTAAGAACCATTCCCCTCATCACTTTATACTTTATACTTCTTTCCATCAGTTTGTAGTCACACATAAAAAAATTAGTCCATGCTTGACTTGAAAGTATATACAAAATAAATTCCAGGTAACATTTTAGGAGGGAGGGCACTAGTATTATAAGGCTGTCTCTTGAGCAGTTTTGAAAGAAAAAAGTAATCCTAAGAAATGAAGTTGAGGGTGGAGCACATTCTAGGCATGGGGGACAGCCAGTATAAAGTAACAGTTATGGAAGTATATGAAGAATTGCAAGATCACAGTTTGACCATAATGTAGAGTATAAGAAAGGAACATATAAGAAGGCAAGAAACATAGGTTAGAGGTATGATGGCTAGAGGCTAACAAGAAGAGTTTGTATTTGATCCTAAAGGCAATGGGCAGGGGAGGGTCACAGAAATTTATTGAATACCATGGTCAGCTCTACGCTTTAGGATCCACATTGAGCGTTATATGGAGGACGTGTGTAAGGAGAAAAAATTGTGTGAGAAGCAAGACAGCTTGACTGGACCATAGAGGCTAATGCCATAGTCCATGTTACAGGTCTGGACTAGGATGGTTTGGTAAAAAGGTCATTTTGTAAAAAGAGAAAAGGGAACAGATGCAACATATATTGTAAAAGTAGAAATAACAAAATTCAGCAACTCACTGGTTATTGAGATGAGAGAGAATGAGGATTTAAGAATAGCTGCAAGATTACAATATTTACTTATTTGATCATACTTCTCTGTCGAGGAAATTTTACCTATCTTTTGAAGGATGCTTTTAGAGCATTTGTATAAATTAATTTCCTGATATATTCTATTATAGAATTTGCAAATAACCAATAAATTCTGTATTGGGGGATCCACATCGCACATATATATTTGTAACCATGAATTATGACAATGGTGAATATTTGAAAAGCTCTTTCTATGTGCTTCCTGTGCCTGTGTATATATTTCCCAGTCAGCCCAGCTTGCAATCTAGAGGTCATCCTCTACTCTTAACTCTCTCTCAACCCCCCACATCTAATGTCTTGTCATGTCTTCTAGAATTTGCATTCATAATATTTCTCTTAGGTGCCCCCCTTCTTTCTCATTGCCATATCTTGGTATAGGCTACTATCACTTCATAACTGAACTATTGATTGCAAAAGCCTGTTGGCTGATCTTCTTTCTTAAAGTCTTTCCCTCCTCTGGTCCATCCTTCCCTCAACTGTCAAATCCCTCTGACCAGGTCATTCCCCACTTCCCCACTCAATGAACTCAGTGGATCACTATCCAGGATCAAATGTAAAATCCTGTTAGAGTTTCAAAGTTCTTCATTACTTGGCCCTATCTTTCCAGTCTTAAACCGTATTTGTCCTCGCCCACAAGTCTCATTCTCTTTCTCTCAGACACAGACACAGACACAGACACTCTCTCTCTCTCTCTCTCTCTCTCTCTCTCTCTCTCTCTCTCTCTCTCTCTCTCTCTCTCTCTCTCTCTCTCTCTCTCTCTCTCTCTCTCCTGTCTCTCTCTCCCTGTCTCTCTCTCCCTGTCTCTCTCTCTCTCTCTCCCTCTCTCCTTCTCTCTCCTCCTTCCCCTTCTTCTTCTTCTTCTTCTTCTTCTTCTTCTTCTTCTTCTTCTTCTTCTTCTTCTTCTTCTTCTTCTTCTTCTTCTTCTTCTTCTTCTTCTTCTTCTTCTTCTTCTTCTTCTTCTTCTTCTTCTTCTTCTTCTTCTTCTTCTTCTTCTTCTTCTTCTTCTTTTCTTCTTCTTCTCTCTGTCTCTGTCTGTCTTTCTCCCTCTTTCTCCCCCTCTCTCTCTTATTTCTCTCTTTCCTCTCTTTCTCTTCTATCTCTCTCTTCCTCCCTCCTTCCCTCTCTCTTCCCCCTCTCTCTGTCTGTCTTTCTTTCCCTCTCTTTTCTCCCCTTTCTCTTTCTCCTCTTTCTCTTTCTCCCTCTCCCTCCCTCTGTCTTCCCCTCTCTTTCTCTCTCTCTCTCGGTTTCTCTCTCCTTTCCTTCTCTTCTGTCTCTGTCTCTGTATATCTCTCTGTCTCTGTTTCTCTCTATTTCTGCGATCTAGTGACCCACATCACATTCCATTTTCAGATTACACACATTACATACACTCCTTCCTCATATCTGTCACTTGTCTTCCCTGGCTTCCTTCTAGTACCATCTAAAATTCCATCTTCTAAAAGAAGTCTTTTCTGGTTCCACTAGAAATCTTGATAATGATGATAATGATGTTCAGTCATTTTGGGGTTTTCTGGCAGAAATACTGTTGTGGTTTACCATTTGCTTCTCTAGCTCATTTTACATATGGAGAAACTGAGACAAACAGGATGAAGTGATTTGGCCAGAGTCACTCAGCCAGTAAACTATCTCAGGTCTCATTTGAACTCAGGCCTTCCTGACTTCAGGGCCAGTGCTCTATTTACTGAAACATCTCCCAGAGGGAGGCAGCAAGGCAACATGGCAGGTGTTGGATTCAGAAATACTTGAGTTCAGATCCTACTTCTGACTCTACTTTGCTGTGTAATTAGGAGAAAGTCATTTAATCTCACAGTGTTCTGGCCTAGGATTTCTTAAACTTTTTCCTCATGACTCCTCTTCACCTGAGAAATTTTTACTTCACACCAGGCTTATAAAATAGATATACACATCAAGCATTTGCTGATAATAAATTATAATTTTGTAACTCCCACATTATGAGCCCCATATGGGGTCATGACCCACAGTTTAGGAAACTGGGTTACAACTTTCTGTCTTTTTTTCTTCTTTAAAAAATTAAACGGCTTTAAAATGAACAGAAGCCTATTTTTCTTCTTCCCACCATTAAAAATGAAAAGCAAAACAAAACCATTGTTATATACATATATTAGAAATGCAAATACATATTTTAGAGATGAAAATTATACATTATAGAAGACAAAACTGTTGTGCCAAGGCTTGTCCACTGTCACGGAGCCAGTAAGAAGCAAGAACTGTTTCGAAGGTGACTCCTTTGTCTGGACAGTCGTGGTTCGCTACTAGGTCAGGCTGCTTCGTGAGTGCAACAAAACCTACTTACTGTAAGTAGTGGGAGTACATGCTGATTGTTGACAGCTTAAGAAAGTCATGTACACATGAGATGTAGTCCACTTCTGGCAGTAGTTCTTACATGTTTGCTTCAATAAACAAGAATAGAATAGCTCTATTCTGTCTATAATTTTCCCTCTCTGGGTCTAAATTGAGTTTACCTTCCCTGAAGTGCTTGACAAATCACTCCTTATCAGTCCTAATTCTCTTGTGATCTAAACTCTTTTTTAGATCATAATGTATTATTTATTATAGTATATTTTATATTTATATTATATATTCTCACTGTCCTTTTTGAACATTCCTGCTTCCCCAAACAAACTATGTTCCCAGAGCTTAGTATTTCCTTTCTTGCCTTCCTGCTAATTGCATGGGCTGTCCATAGTCCTTACCTCTTGTTTCTTAGGATTTTTACCTGATCCTCTTAGTCCCTAGTGCTTACTCACTTCTCAAATTATTTTTACCTTTCTATTTTTTCTGGGTATTCCCCAGTAGAATACTAACCCCCTAAGAGCAGGAACTGCTCTTATTTATTTTGATGTTGTACACCCAATGCCTAGCATTAAATGCTTATTGATTTTTACCACTTCACCCCTTTCCAAATATAATTCCCTGCTTCTAGAAAGCAAGATTGGTTTCATTTTGTCTTTGTTTTATTTATTTGTTTATTCTTAATGCTTAGAGTCTCCAAAGTATCTGCCACTTAGTAAATACTCAATAAATCCTAATAGAATTGAATTGAAAGGAAAACTCAACATGAAGGCCATTACTTAAGGAGGTCAGGAGATGCTCCTAGTTTATAGATCGAGCTACTTCTCTCATTACATAAAGCCACCAGCATAAAGGCTTCTATCCAAAAATTATCATACATGCCAGTTCATACAATAGTGGACAAACTTAAAATTATGTCTTTTAATTGGAAACTAGATGTGTACTCCTTGCTCATGTTTTCTTCCAGAGGCCTCTTGATTTCTAATTATTTCCAGGAAAGCATAAAAGTTGTGATAACTGATGTTTAAATTACCCTTGAAGAAAAAAAGGGAGGTTGTCCAGTTGCTAGGAAACCTGACTACAGCTGCACTCCCCCACAGCCTCCAGAGTGGACCGGGATAATCTGTCTCGACTTCCATTCCTGATGAGTTGATGACAATAGGACAACATTAGTGTGTGTATTCCATTAATCATTTAATCAACAAGCACTTATTAATTGCTTTCTACACATCTGGCTGTGCTAAGGGCTGGGGATACAAAGACAAGAAGGGTCATTTCTCTTTTATTATGGGCACTATGGTTGGCTATTGAGAACTTAGACCCCATGAGCATGCACTGCCTGCTTTGCCTTCCACATTTCCCAGGTGGACTTTGGAATACATGCAGGGATTATTTCTAGAGTACTTACCACGTAAAGAAGAGAAGGTTTTAAACAGCTATTGAACTGAAACTGAGATTATTTGCAAAAGACACTAACTAGATGATTCCATCTCTGCTTTCATTCCAAGGAGTAGAATTGTGAGCTTCCAGTTTTGGAGGTGTGGGTGCTGGGTTGAAGGGAGAGACAGAGAGGGAGAGATGAGGACACAGACAGGGGCTAAGGCATGTGGAGCCTTAGGCTTCTATTTCCCTAACTAGATCCCTGACATGGCCATCCACATGGACCCATATTTTCTATATGTCTTGGGTAAAGGCACTTTAGAACAGGCTGTGATTTTATGAGTTTAGAATGGTTAGGAAAGCGAGTCACCAAAGGTGTGAACTGGTGTATGTGCCAGATTTTGTTGACAGCTGATCCTGGTGAAAATTCAGTGGAGTTAGGAGGACCTGAGCTCAAATCTAGCTTCAGACACTTAACTCTGTAACACTGGGCAAGGCAGTTGACCCTGATCTTAAAAAAAAAAAAAAAAAAAAGTCAATAGTGGATCAAATGCTTTATAGATTAAGTTTCAGCCCACTTTCTCTAGGAACCAAGATAGTATAGGAGAGACCATGTCTTTGGGTGTATGTGTAGGGGAATGTTTTCTATTTCTATTTTTGCTGTATCTTTTTACTAAACCTTTCTTTTAAATTATGTGGAGCTAATTAATTGATCATATTGATGGTGTTGATGATATAAAGGAGACACTAATTCAGTTCAATCATTTTAGGGTCACACTTGACTCTTCATGATCCCAGACATGGATTTTCTTGACAAAGATACTGGAGTGTTTTACCATTTCATTTTCCAGCTCATAATACAGATGAGCAAACTGAAGCAAACAGGGTCAAATGACTTGCTCAAGGTCACATAGCTAGTGTGTGTCTGAGACCATATTTGAACTCAGAAAGATGAATCTTCCTGATTCAGGCCTGGCACTCCATCCATGTAGCCATGTGAGCTAGGAATACTATGTGAAAAGTCTTGCACTTCATATATGCATAAGTTGGCACATACAAACAGAATCCAGCCTTAGTGAAAAGGCACTAGCAACTAGGAGTGAGAGAGAACAAGGAAAGGTCACTTGCCTGAGCTGAATCTTAAAGGAAGCTAAGAATTTTAAAGGACAGAGGTTAGGAGAGAGGGAATTCAAGGAATGGGACACCCACAGTCCAAAGTCATGGAGATGGGAAATGGAGCCATGAGTGTAAGAAACAGTGAGTTGGTTAATATGGCTGAACTGTACAGTTCATGCAGGGGAGTAATGAGTAAGAAGAAATATAGGGAGGGGTTGGGTTGTGAAAAGCTTCTATAAATTTAACTTAAGGATTACCTAATGGGAAGCCACTGGAGGTTACTGGTGGAAGAGAAGGTCATATATATGCTTTAGGAAACTGATTTCATCATCTCTGTGCAGGATGGATTGAAGTAGAGAAGACTTGAATTAGATGGACATTTCCACACTCTAGGTGAGAATTAATAATGGCCTCAATCAAGGCCATGCTATATGAGTAGAGCGAAGAGGACGAAAGAGGAGGGTTTTAAGAAAGAAATTATATATTTTGGCACCTAATTGGAAATGAATGAGGGGTTAAGAATGATGATTGTGAGCCTGAGGCCTAGAAGGATGATGATGCTCTCGCTAGTAACAGGGATGTTTGGAAGAAAACTGGGTTTTGTGAGAAAGAGAATGAGTTTTATTTTGGACACATGGAGTTTGAAATGCCTATAGATATCCAGTTTGAAATACCAATAAGGCACTTGATAATGTGGGATTATAATTTAAAAGAGAAACTAGGACTAGATATACAGATCTGAAAATCCTCTGCTTAGAAATAATAATTGAATCCATGGAATTAATGTGATCACCAAGTGAGAGAGCACAGGAAAAAAAAAAAAAGAGGACCCAAGACAGAAGCTTGGGGGATGCCCACAATGGGCTTGACAGATGGAAATCCAGTGAAGGAGCATCAGATAGAAGGAAGAAGAACTGGAGGGAAACCTAGAGATGAGAGAATGCACAGGAATAAAAAGATAATTCATGTCAGATGTTACAAAGTGAACAAGAAGGTTGGGAACTCAGGATCTGGCGATTAAGAGGCCTTGGTTAACTTTGGAAAGAGAGGGTGGTTTCATTTGCATGATGAAATCAGAAACCTGACGTCAGAGCATTTAGAAGCTAAACTTTAGAAAAGAAATAAAATTAAGGTAGGGATTGGTAAACGCAGCAGGAAATGCCAGAGGGTAGTCTAGTTTTGTGCTTATTCAGTGAATAGGTATGACAGAGAGAAGGAGGAGGAGGAACAGCAGAAGAGAAGAGGAGAAAAAGAAGAGGAAAAGGAGGAGGAGGAGGAAGAAAAGGAGCAGCAGGTGGAGCTGCCAGAACCTCCCAGGAGACTGTTCTCAGAGGTCTAACTTGACCACAGAAGCTTGTTGCTTCTTTCTCTCCCATGGTACCCTGGGATCCTAATGACCAGAGCCATCCTCTGCTCAGGGACCATCACTAGTTGCAGGCTCTCTGTTCTTGGATGGTCAATGGGCTGCTGCTCCTAGGTCAGGTCTCACAATCTCATTTCCCCATGGAGCTGATTTCAGCCTTGTCTGATTCTCCTGTGACCCTGTTTGCAGCTTTCTTAGCGCTGCAGTGATAGGCCGTCTCCTTCTCCAGCTCTCTTTGCAGCTGAGGCAAATAGAACTGTGATTTGTCAGTCACCCAGCATGTCAATGTCTGAGGCCGGATTCAGGAAAATGAGTTACAAACTTGCTGGAACAGGAGCAGGTCTGAATAGAGCACCTTGGAACGTGTAAGTCTCGCTCTGGGTGCAGGATGACCTGAAGGAAGCGAACATTGCAGGGAGGCCAGCTGTGACAGCTTGGGTGAGAGGTGATGAGGGCCTAGTCTGGTCAGACAGCGGTAATGGACAAAGGAAACGGGAGGTGAGGTGCACAGAAGAGGTAACACAGCATCTGCTAAGCGGTGGCTGGTAAGGCGCTGGTTTGGAGTCTCCCCAGACTGTTAAAAGGAGGTAGTTGTATAGGAAAGGGGGCGCCTTTGGTTCTGGGTTCTGAATCTGAGGTGCTGGTAGAAAACGCGAGGTACTGCAGAAAAGATTAGACTATAGACAAAGGCGGAGTGATGTACACCCCAAAAGTGTAACTGAAATCTGTACGCAAATAAAATCCCGGAAGGGGAGGAGGGTTTTGGGAGAGCACACTCATTAGGGGTCAGGAGAAGGAAAAGGAGCAGTTAAAGGGAGTAAGAGATAAGTATTTCAGAGGTGAATGAAAGGAAATTAAATAGATTCCAAATGAATGAAGAAACAGGCTGTGAGGAGAGGCAGTTACTTTTCCAAGGTCACAAAGCCGGTGAAGTGACCGAGCCCTTCCATTACACCATGCTGCTCACTGAGAAAAGGTAATTAATTGGATTTGGCAATGAGGTCACCGGTGACCTCACAGCAAGCAGTTTCTGGAGAGAGGTGGGGGCGGTGTGAGATTGCAGAGGGGTTAAGTGGTGAGTGGGTCGTGAGTCACTGGAGGAGAAACAGAATTTTTAGAACAGGAAGGGAACTTAGAGGTCATCTCCTCCGCGGGTTTTATTTTACTGATGAGGAAACTGAGGCCGCAGCGCTGAAACAAGTTGCCCCGTCACACAGCTGGTGCAGTGGCCGAGGTGGGTAACCCCGCCGATGGTGGGCCGGGCTAAACATCACTCTGAGACGCCCCGGCAGGGTCCCCGTGAAATCTAGGGCACACGTGGAGGAGAGGGTGGGAACCAGTGTCAAACACGGGGATGATTTCTGGAAGCGTGGTGAGGTCGGGGAGGGAGTGAGGGAGGTCTTTTGGAGAAGACGAGTCACGTGGACAGAGCGAACTGTAACTGGAACTTGGCTGGCACGCTCCGGGTAGCCGCAGCCTGGGCCCCAGAGGAGGGCGCTTGGGAGCCGGCGCCCAGCAAACCTGGGCCCACGCGGGGAGGCAGAGCGCACCGATGACGTCACGGTTGCCATGGCTCCGGGCAGTGACGCGAATCGGCACGTGACGAACGGTTGCCATGGCGCTGGGCGCCGGGCGGCGCGGGAGCCCCGCCTACCCAGTGACGTATTCCCCGCTTCCCCCTCCTTTCCCGCCCCCCTGCCCCCCTCCCGGCTCCCCGCGGTCCCGGAGGTTTCTCTGCACAACAAGATGGCGGCGGCGGCGGCAAGCGGAGCTGGCGGGGCTGCTGGGGCCGGGGCCGGGGGAGTCGGTCCGGCCGCTCGTCTGCTGCCCCCGCCAGCTGCCGGACCCCCGGCTGCGCCCGCCCCGGTGCCCTCTGCCGGCACCCCGCGCCCCCCAGCCCCGGCCCCCCGCGGGCCGATGCCAGCCCGTATCGGCTACTACGAGATCGACCGCACCATCGGCAAGGGCAACTTCGCCGTGGTCAAGCGGGCCACGCACCTCGTCACCAAGGCCAAGGTAGTGAGCGGCGCGGGGCTGTGCGGGCGTGCAGCCGGGCCGGGCCGGCGGGAGCTGCCGGCTAGCCTGCGTCGGCGGAGCCAGGGGGAGCGGCGAGGAGCCGGCGGGGGCAGGGGCGCTCTCGCCCCGGGGCGGGGGGCAGCGGGCACGGGGGACGGGGCGAGAGGCCAGAGGTGTGAAGGGCAGGCGCCGACCCGGGGCAGCGGGAGCGCTCGCGCCTGGGAGGTGGGGGCGGGCGAGACGGGGAGAGAGACACCGGCTGCAGAAAAGCGAGGGGAAGTCACTGGGGACCAGGAAGCGGGGAAGCCCGGGGGGCCGGCGGACGCGTCCGCGGGGAGCCCCGGGAGCTGCTGACGCCCGGGAGCCCGGCAGCCCCTGCTGGCGGGGGCCGGAGGACCACCCGGTGCCCGGGGCTGGGAGGAGATGAGGACCGCGGGATGGTCTTTCAGGAAACGGGGAGATGCCCCTGACGGGGGCGCGGGGGCCGTAGAGGGGTCATCCCAGCCTGAAAAGCGCTTGGCGTGGGAGACCGAGGCTCAGCGCCCCCTGCCCCGTTGTGATGGAGCGGTGGGAAGCAGGGGATCGGACCCACTCTGGGTAATTGGCGAACAGATTGACCCTGGACTTGGGGTGTCATCAGTGGGGTCGGATCCAGGGCTAAGAGGTTCGAGGTGACCCAGAATGTCAGGGTGTCGGGCACGGGGTGGGGGGTTAGATTCACGGAGGAGAGAGCGCCGTACCTGCCTGTACGGGTCTGGAAAGGGGGCGACCACTTCCTGAAGGACCCAGAGATAGGGAATGTGGACATGGCACTCCGTGAGTCTTGATTTCTCAAGGAGATAGTGCCTGGGAAGATAGCGGCGGAATTTGAGGAGAGGTTCTTCCAGGGCAAGGGAAAAGGAAACCTGGGGTTAAGCGTTGGGGTTGGGGTGCGCATCAGTAGGGAAGTAGCCTTTCACCAAGGCAGTGGGGAGTTTGTTGGAACAGGGGTATCAGTGTTGCGGGTTTCACCTCCCCCAGGTGGATGTTGGTTCCCTCTTCCCCCCCCCCCCCCATTTCTCTTTTGGAGAAAGGAGGAGCAGCACCTTCCTGCAGCCTCCTCTCTTGGGCATTGTTTGAATTTGAAATCAGGTGGATTTTTTTGAATTTGATAGAGCTTACAAACTCCCATCTTTTCTGTTGCCAGGAAACAGCCTGTTGTTTTTCTCTGAGATTCTCAGTCTCTTAGGTCCTTATTTTCTTGGGTCATTCTCACTTGAATTTTCTGCTGCAGATAATTTCACCAGAAGTTCCAATCCTTGGGTCCCTGAAACCCCATGGGATCTGTGGGATTGATTTCAGGAAATCTTTGAACTTAAAACTTTTAATATATTGAGAATCATTTCGGTATCATTGGTTTCTCTTATAAGCAGTGTATTTGATGTTATACATTTAAGAGCATTCTAAGAAAGTGCAGGCTGACAAAGAAGTTCATGATACACAAAAAAGGTTAAAAATCACTAATCCAGGCCAACTGAGTCATTGGGGGGGGGATGGGACCCAAAGAAACCCACGTGATTTGCCTAAGGTCATATAGCTGATAGAACCAAGAGTCCAAATTTTCCGACTACTAATGGGCTTTAGAATATACACAGTCATTCTGTTTATTTTTCTCCACTTTAACTTGTGACTTGATTCGAACCCCCATGGTTACTGACTCTTCTGCCAAAACCTCGTTTTTTAGTTTTCCCTCATTCCCTTAGATTCTTTTTTCACTTATCTTCTCTCTCTGCTTATTATTGTAGTGAAGACATTTATTTTCAGGAATTAGTGGTTTATCTGGGCCTTTTTTCTCTAGCTCCCTTGCAACCTTGAAGTTCCTTTTTTTTTTTTCTTTTTCCTGTCAAAGAATACAAGAGCCCTTCCTCTCCTGGGTGTATAGCTGGGAGAGAATTGATTGGTCAGTTTCACTTCCTCTAGGGGACTCCCTTCAAACTTTTTCTTAGTTTTCATCCTTGGCCCTTGAGATCAGAGTAAAATGAAATCCTACAACTGTTTCCCTAAATTGAGGGTTTGCTTGAATTGCAGCCTAGGTCAATTAAACTCACCAGTCTCTTTTACCACTAGCACAAATAATTTTAGCAGTTCATGCCTAGTTATCTTGTTTTAGAATTACCTTTTTTCACTGTTAACTGATCATTTTGTATTCTGTTGGCTCTTGTGGGATAAACTCTTTGAACTAATTTATTTTATAATATCTGTGATTTAAAGAATTTTTTATCTCCTAGCTTTTGATTCCCTAAATATTGACTAAATTAGTGTCATAAACATAATTGCAGATATTTGATTCTTTTTGATAATGAGCATTTCTATCTTAAGCAATCAGCAAAATTGGAGGTCAGTAATCATTTATCTTCTTGCTTTCTCATTTTCCAGTATTATTATTTTTTCCATCGTTCTTCCCTTGTCTTTGGTAACTTTTAGGGTTCCAAAATATTTTAAAACATCAGATTGTTTATAAGAGGGTGTTATCATTTATGTTGGTTTTTATTTTTGCTCATTTGTGGTCTAGAGTTAAGCAATTTCTTTGGATGGAAATATTCAGTCTTGAATGAGACCTAAATGACTTGGACAATAATTTGCATACGTGATAGGACTGTATAACTTACTAGTTTGTGTTTATTTTATTACTGTTCTATAGTATCATGTAATTTCCCAGTTACTGTTACAAGGGACCTATCTTTTGTTGCTTACGTTACTCTGAAAATATAAGTAACTGCTTAGAATTGCTATGTATTTAAGGGGAGAGATGAATGTGACTCACTTTGGAAAGGGATTTCAAATGTTGACAACTTAGATGTGTTTAAGGGATGTTGATATATAATATAATATGCTATTATGGTCATAATTTTGTTATATAATGGTACTAAAAATGCACAGGTATTAAAAGTTGAAGAAGCTACTGCTTGTGTTACTCAAGTGGATAGATTTTTATCTATCTACTGCAGCAATTGCCTAGTCAGGTCACTCAGAACAGAAGATAGCCATTTTAAAGGTCTTCATCAGTATAATTTTTCCTTAAATTAGTATGGCCTTTGAGAAAAGTTCAAGAAGTGTGAGGGCTTTTCTCTACTTTTTTCCTATAGCATCGTTAGAGGTGAACAGTCCAGACTTTATTTTGAGAGGGGGTAGGTATAAGTATTTATTTTCTGAACAGTGGGATTATTTTTGTTCTCACATTTCAAGAACGTATTGCTCATGAGAAAGAACAAGAAGCTAAAATAAGCTTAATTTATTGCTTAAACCAGGCATTACTGAACAAAGATCAGTTAGTCTAGACCTTTCTCAATTTATTTTGTTAACTCTCACAGTTCCTAGATTGGAGACATTGTGAGGAATCAAATCAGAAGAGCAGATGGATCCTCCCCACATCTGCAGGTTCCTTTTGCAGTGCAGCATTTATTAGACTAGACTTAATGGCACCTAGATTGCAGAGCTTCTAGTGTCAGTGCAGAAAGACTAGTGGAAGGGGACGTCCAAGAGGGGCCATGCTTTGGCTAATAGCCCTGCCTCTCTCCCTTCCTCCTCCTTCTCTAGGACTTGAGGCTTTCTAGGTGCAACATGGTAAGTAGTTATTTATTGAACATCACTGCATGTCACTATAAAAGACTTAAGGATAACGGAAAATACAGGGTCCTTTCCGTCATAGAGAATGTCTGGGGCCTATTTTTTTTTTTTTTACCTTTTGGGTCAGTAGAAACACATTGAGATGCAGTTCTGTACAGAGGTTACAACATTAGCCTTGAGGCAGGAAGACTTGGGTTTGACTTCTGCTTTGGATGCTTATTAGTTATTAGGTGTGCAATCCTGAGCAAGTCACTTAATGCCTCTGAGTCTCAAACCTTTTTATTTATCAAATGAGTTTGGGCTAGACATCCATGAAGGTCCCACTCAATTATAAATCTCTGATCCAGTGATGCTTTGAATTTGAGGACTAAATAAGAATTAATTAGTTTTTCTTTAATAAGTTAGGCAATCTTTTTTCTTCCCTCAAAATAAAAAGGCATTTGTTAAATACCTTTAAATTCGATTTCATTTTTTGATTTACCAGTTACTTGATTGAAAAATACATCAGAAATTGTAGTCATTGAAATTTCCCTTAATATAGATTCTTTGTGAATATATATATATGTATATATATATACACACACACACATATATATATACATATATATATATATTCACTTAATATATAGTTGCCTTATGGGATTGTTAACTGTTAGTTTTTGCATATTACCAGTTGTTTTTCTTTTTTTACTTTGCTATTAACAAAACCCAATTCTGACAGTAATTAAAAATATCTGATGAAAACTAACATTAACTACTTCCTGGACACTGGGCTCTTTTGAGCTAGTCTTTTGTTGCAATAGTACTATAGCATAGTTTATTGTTGATAGGTGCAAATCTGAAAAAAAAAGTTGTTTGAGTTAGTTATAAATGGGAAAGATTTATTAACAGATTTAAGAACATATGTATTTTTGGATTGGCCAGTTTAGTTGTTAGAAGATAGGACTAAGTGTGGCACTTTTTTGAGCAGATCTAGATAATGTACCAGACCAAATTCTGATTGGTAAATTCAAGGCAAAAAACAATACAAACGTGAGTCATTTTTCTAGTCCAAATGGGCACTGGGTGACAGCTGTCTTTGGACCCTAGAGACTGGGTCTTGCCAGAAGTTCACTATATTCTAGCTCAGTGTGAGTTTGGGCACCAGGCTAAGGGGAGTTCCTGTATTGAACACAGAGGATGTAAACTTGTTCAGGGGAAGCAACAGGTGCCAGCTGGCAGCTGTGACACTTACTATCCAGTTCCAGGTCCACATCATATATTCTTAGCTTTAGTTAAGAATAGAGATTCATTTAATCTCCTAACCACAAACTACACTTTATACTGGCCAGCCACATCCCAAATATATGTCACTGATTCTAAGAGATTAGGATGAAAACTGATGGTTCTGAGCAAGCATATTTTATCTACTCTATTAGAGAATCAACATTTGAAATCCCTTTCCAAAGTCATGTCCTATTGGTGATGGGTTAGTCAGTTAACCAAGAGCCTTTTAGTAAGCTCCTACTGCAAAGCATGGGGGATACAAGTAAGGCAAAAGACAACCTTCCAGGAGCTTAGATTTGATGGGAAAAGGGTATCACATTAAAAAAAAAAAAAAAAAGCTGAGAGGGAGGAGGCATGATAAAGCCATGTGAGGTGGCTGCCCTGGAAAGAACTCTCTGCCCTCTCCTTTCAGAGGCAGAGGATACTGAAGAGGTGTGATTTTTAGAGTTAATGTGATCTTACAGGATGATGAGTTTGTAAGTTATCATCTTCATCTGTGAAGAATAGCTGACCTAAGCAAAGGAGTTGTGATGAACTTGTGGAAAAACAAGGGAGAGGTAATTAGATCAAGAAGAAATCAAAAGCAAATTTTGGATAAATTGCACCCTCCTTGGTAGATAATAAAAATGTGAATATTTTAAAAATGAATGTGTATTTATAGCTTTTGTTTTTATATCCCCCATTTTATATCAGTTGTTAGGGCCTCCTTCTGGCCTTCCTTCTCTCTGTAATTTTATTTAGCATATATTCTCTGTTTTCTTATTTGTCAATATATTTTTATCATCTTCCCAAATTTGACATCCTGGATCAAATTTTAGTTTACCCTATGCTAGTTAAAGCTATGACTTTGGAATTCCTGAAACCACTATTAAAAGATTGTGCCACTTTTAGATGGTGGTCAATCAGCAAAAAGTACTGTCTCTTCCCCTCTCCCCCCCATTCCTTTTCCTCTTCAGACAGTTTTAGAAAATGTCCCAGACCAAATCCTGATTGGCAAATCCAAGAGAAAAAACCCACATTGTTTCATTTTTCTAGTCCAGGTGGATGTGGGAATGACAGAGAGGTCTTTGGACACTGGGAACCGGGTCTGGTTGGGAATGCATCATTCCCGCTCAGGATAAGCCTGAGCACCAGGGCAAGAGGTGGTCCTATATCTCACATAGAGGGGCCTAAACTTGTTCAGGAGGAAGCAACAGGTGCTACCTGGCAGCTATGACACTCTCCAATTCCAGGTCACAGTGGACCTGCTCTGAGGGATGGCATGCATTCCAGAGTGAAGAGCTGTTGTGGACCTTTTACTTTGTCCTGAGCTAAAAGCAAATTTAGAAGCAAACAACAGCTGTGTGGTTTGGCTCTTAATAGTGGAATGGGGTCTCAAGCCCAACTTCTAGTTCAGTTTGAAACTTAGAAAGGAATAACCAGGGCAAGAATCTGCGACCAAATGCAAGCCCATCTTTTTGAACCAACAAAGCTTTTCAGCTAGGTGATAATGACTGATTCTACCAGCAGTTTCCTGAAATTTCAAACAGAGCAGGTTCATGGGCCTGTTGTTTAGGAACTCATCTCAGGAATTTGATGAGTTAAAAAGTGGAGGGAAGGAAGAATGGTGATCAGTTTTGCCTTCTATCAGGCAACTTGCAGGACTCTATCCTGTGTTGTACTTGAGATCTTAGAATAAACAGTACTCAGTATCCTAAGAAGGCAGCAGTAGAACTATCTCAGACATTCTTTCCAGAAGTTTGCAGAAATTGGCTTTAACATCAAATCTGATGTTAGGAAGAAAGCTTGAAGAGTGAGCAAACAGAAAAAGGACTGTACCATAGGAAGCTCTTTTGGTAACAGGGACATTCGAGGCACAAATCCAAAAGAGATACAACTCAGAAACATCTGTAAGCAAAGTCTTTTTTTTTTTTTTTTCCCTGAGGCTGGGGTTAAGTTACTTGCCCAGGGTCACACAGCTAGGAAGTATTAAGTGTGAGAACAAATTTGAACTCTGGTCCTTCTGAATTCAAGGTTGGTGCTAGCAAAGTCTTAATGAAAAATATGATTTGGGCATATTCAACTAGATTACTAAAAGAGATTAAAATAAGAGTAAAAAAAAGTTAAAATGTTTTAAAATGAAAATGAGCTTCAGAGGAAAATACTATGGAAAAGATGATAACTATGGAAGAAAGGGATTTAAAACTTTGCCCAAGCAACAATTCCTTAAAATTTAGAATGGGGCAAATAGAAACTAATGATTTAATGAGGCAAGAAATATTAAAACAGTCATAATGCTGAAAAAATAGGAGAAAAAGATAAAGTATGTCATAATAGAAACAACTAATTTGGAAAACATATCAAGGAAAGATAATTTAAGAATTAAACTCCCTGAAAGACATGACCAAAACACGGGCCTTGACATCTTATTTCAATCAGTAAACATTTATGAAGTGCCTACAATGCCAGGCACCTAAGTGTTGGGGAATCAAAAAGAGGCAGAAGAAAGTCCTTACCTCAACGAGTTCAGAATCCAATGGGGAAGACAACAAGCAAACATATGTACAAACAAGCTATGTATAGGGGAGATAGAAATAATTAACAGAAGGGAGACACTAGAATTAAGAGGGATTAGAAAAGATTTCTTATAGAAAAGTTGGAACTAGAAGCTTGGGAAGCCAGGAAGTGGTAATGAAGAAGTGGAAAATGGCATCAGGGACAACCAGAGAAAATGCCTGGAGATAAGACATTGGTGGGGAGACCTTGTACAAATGGAACAGCAAGGTGACTAGATTAAGGAATTATAATTTCAGAAATCATAAAAGAAAATTGCCCACATCTTTTAGAACTAGAGGGAAGGATGGAAAGAACAAAGGAAAAAAACAAGCATTTTTATTAAATGCCTACTATATATATGCCAAGCACTTTACAAGCATTTCTGTATCATTTGATCCTCAGTAACAACCTTGGAAAGTAAATGTTAATATCCCCATCCCGTGGTAGAGTGCCTGACACACAGTAAGTACTTAATAAATGCTTGTCAGATGTGAAGTATGAGTTATATAAACTTGCACATTTTAGTTATTATTATTGGTATCTTATTTACCACTAGATTTTAAGTTCTATGAGGTTGGGAATCCTGTCTTAACTAAATTTTAATGTCTCTATCCCAAGTCCAATCACCATCACTACCACCTAACACACAGTATTTTGCACAGACAGGGTATTTAATAAGTATTTGCTAAATGAATGAATGTCAAGTGTTTTGGAGAGTGTCCAAATTAGATTAGTAAAAGATCTCAAATCCATGTTGTATGTGTATTGATTAAAGGAATAATAATATTAATGATAGTACCTGTATGGTATTTTAAGGTTTGTAAAGCACTTTATGAATATTATTTTATTTTATATAACTCTTGGAGTAGATTTGGGACACTGGAGCCAATAAAGGTTAAATGACTTACCCAGGGTCATATAGCTGTCATTTCCGAGGCCAGATTTGAACTCAGCTCTTACTAGGTTCTATCTCTCGTACCACTTAATGGAAATAGGATTACCCCAATAGAAACCCCAAATTGAATACTTGCAGGAATATTACAGCTAAGATCCAGATCTTCCAGGTCAAAGAAAAAATAAAGCAGGCAACTAGAAAGGACAAATTCAAGTACCAAGGAGCTACGATCAGTATCATACATGATTTATCAGTTAACATTATGCAGTAGAAGAGCCTAGATAGAGTATTCCAGAATGCAACATTCTTAGGCTTATTGCCAAGGATAATTTACCCAGCAAAACTGAGTATAATTCTTTAGATGTAAAATGGATTTTTAATGAAATAGAATATTTCCAAGCATTCTTGATGAAAAGACCAAAACTGTGAAATAACTTTAAAATAAAAATATGAGAATTAAGAGAAACACATTTTCCCCTACTAGTAAGAATATTGATGTCTGTGATACACATTCTAAAGCCTTTCTATTTGAATATTTTTGTACATTTTTATCAATTATTAAGCTTTCTAGCAAAAAAAAAAGAAATATAAAGAAATAAACATGAATAAGCAATTGTAAAGCACTAAAATAGGATAAACTGTTTACATTAATGTGGGGAAATAGGTCTCTGAAATTTATTATCATCAGTGGGTGTAGAGGGAGTCTGATTAGACAGAAGATGTGGAATTGGTTCTGTTATGTTATGATGACCATAAGAGATATGCACTTGAGAGAGAAGAGAGAGGGGAGAGAGAGAGAGAGAGAGAGAGAGAGAGAGAGAGAGAGAGAGAGAGAGAGAGAGAGAAGAGAAGAGAAGAGAAGAGAAGAGAAGAGAAGAGAAGAGAAGAGAAGAGAAGAGAAGAGAAGAGAAGAGAAGAGAAGAGAAGAGAGAGAGAGAGAGGAGAAGAAGAAGAAGAAGAAGAAGAAGAAGAAGAAGAAGAAGAAGAAGAAGAAGAAGAAGAAGAAGAAGAAGAAGAAGAAGAAGAAGAAGAAGAAGAAGAAGAAGAAGAAGAAGAAGAAGAAAGTTACGTAAAATTATTTCATATAATCAGGATGCAGGTAGAAGTCTACAAATAAGAAGGAAGGGATAAAGGGGAGTGACTGACACTTGAACCTCTCATCTGAACTGATAAAAGGAGAGAAGAATACACAGATTTGGATAAAGTAAGATAGAAATGGGAGTAGGAAAAAGGGAGAATTAGCAGGAGGGTAGAATAAAAGACAAATTACTACTAAGCAAAACAAATTTCAAGGATATACAAAAGCTCTTTTTGAGGTTGTAAAAAATTGAAAATAGAAGAGGTACCTATTAATTGGGAAATGACTGAGTAAGTTATGATATATTCTATTGTGTTGTAAGAAATGAAGGGCATGGTCTCAGAAACTTCGGAAGGGTTTTTTTTTGAACTTATGAAGCGTGAGGTGAGCAGAACTGGAGAACAATTTGCATAATGACGAAAACATTGTAAAATCATGAAAAGATTTAGGAATTCTTGCCAGTTTAATGATCAACTATGATTCCAAAGTACTAGTGATGAAACATACATAGTACCTATCTCTTGATAGGTGTAGAATGAAAATTTTTTTTCCGTAGTGAGGGGAGAAAATAACCAATATGGAAATTTGTTTTACTTGACTATGCATGTTTATAAACAGGCACTTTGCTTTTCTTTCTCAATTGGAAGTGAGATGAGAGGGAGAGAAGGAATTTTTTTAATTGAGTGAAAACAAAAATTAATTTAAAAAAGAACCTGCCAGTGCATTTATCTTTTATCACCTATTATTTACCTATTCATCTGCTATTATTATCTATTCATCTGCTATTAGTATTCCCATTGTTTGCTTCGTCTGTCTTCTCTCAGCAATCCTTTATAAGAAGTAATGAAAAAAAAAGAGGAAAAAGGAAAAAAAATATTCCATACCCATAGATCTCTCAGCTCTGTAATGTTGCAGATTACAACATTACAACACTGTACCAGCTGCTGTCCTGGGACAGCGTCTTTTCATATCTTTTCCTAGGAGCCAACCTTGATCATTATAATTTTCAGTGTATTCAGTTTTGATGTTGTAGTGATGCTTTCCATGGCTCTGTTTTACTTTGCATTGGTTTATGGAATTCTTTCCATATTTTTCTTTATTCATCCTAATCATTGCTCTTACAACATAGTGATTCATCTACTACAGTTTGTTTAATTAGTCTTCAATTGGTAGGTATCTGCTTTATTTCCACAAAAACACTATGTTAGTTATTTTGGTATATATGAAGCCTTTCTTTTTTGTCGTTGATCTGCCCAAGACCTTGTAACTATCGTTGAATGTTAACATCTTTTTGGAGAAGGTGCCTGGGCTTTATCAGCTCTAATTGCTGATCTGGGACCCAACAGGCAGAGAGATAGATAGGAAATTGTGAAAGTTGCGTTGCTCCGCCTCCCACTGGCCCTGATTCTAGCCCGGCACTCAGCCACAGGGACTTGGCCAGCCATTCCTACCAGTGACCTATCAACCGACAAGCACTGAGCATGTGAGCCGCCTTAGCTGAAGGAGCCGAGCAGCTTTTAGGAGAGATGGGCCACAGCCTGTGCCAGACAGGTCACTACTGATCACCATCTCCCCCCAGCCACTGGTGGGTGGGGACAGCTTAAGACTCTGAGCCCAGGAAGTAGCCTTTGTAAGCTGGCAGCACTCCTGCAGGTGCAGACCAGGAAAAGAATGTTCTGGTCAGAGTGCTTGGTGCTGCCAAATGGTTCAGAAAACAGAAATTTACATGATGTTATCATTAAAGAAGAGCTATTACCATCTTATTTGCCACCTTCCCATCTAATTTGCAGTTGACTGAAATCTTCCAGATGTGGTCCCATTAGAATGTGAGCTTCTTGAGACCAGGAAGTCTTATTATTCTATTTATTCTCAGAGCTTAGCATAGTGCTTTGCACATATTAAGCACTTAAATTCTTCATAATTCAGCCAATGGAATTTGTGAATCAAAGTGTATATATATTTTATATGATTCCAAGTTGCTTTTCTGAATGGATGACCTTATTTATAGATCTACCAACAAGGGATCTATGACCATCTTTCTGCAGCCCTTTCTTTCAAGGTTGACTTCCCATATTTTATCATTTTTGCCAATTTAATTTGCGGCCATGAGGCAAGATCTCAGTATTTGCTTCAATATACATTTCTGTTGGTGTTATTATTGTTTTGGAACATTTTTTTCATATTGTGAATAATTGCATTTTAAGTATAGTTGCAAGTTGATTTTTTTTTTTTTGATAAACTGAGACCTATTTGAATTAGAATCTACAAAGGCAAAAGTATAATATTTACTTTAATCTTTGAAGCTGTCTGACCTCCCCACTTGACCCCAACAACAACAACAAAAAGATAAAATTCTATCTTCTGTGTCTGATCCCTAGAAAGTTATGTATCTGATTCCCTCTAGCAGAGGGTAATCAATTTTGTTTATTTTTATGCTAGAGAGAGGTGATGCTTATTTTCTTTCCTCTCAGCAATCTAATGTTTTCTAGACAGGTATAAAAAGGAATGTAAAATAGGTTTGGAGTAGGAAAAAGAGGAATTGCCCTTCTATCTTGCCTCTTCATGTAGAAATGATCAGCTGGTCTCAATTTTTTTTCTGTGGGCTTTCTGGGAGTAGTTGGAAATCCAAGGAGGACTTCTTGTAGAGACTTTACTCTAATATCTTGAATTTACAATATGGTTTACAGAAGGCAAATGACTAGCTCAGGATGTTACTTCTTGTTAGTGATATATAGGACTAGAAATCTAGGTTTCCTTACTCCCAGTCCAGTACTTGTTGCTCTACCCAATTTCTTTAGTCCTAAAACCATAGTCTCTCTTCAGCTGGAAGTGCAAGCTCCCTCTTATTTTTCTAGCAGCTCATTTAGCACAACCCTGAATCAAATTTCAGCAGCTAATAGAACAGCTTTTGGATGAGCTGTCACCTAGTTTAGCTAGAAGATACTCCTATTTGAATAAGGAGATGGTTATTGTTCTAGGGATTTATATCCTAATACTCTGTACATTGTATTATATTTATTGGTGTAGATGCTATACCTCCTCCTCTCCCTCCAGGAGAATATGAAGTTCCTGAAGGGTGGTTTCTCATTTTAAAAATATTTGTATCTCCAGGTGCTAACAGAATACTTCACACACAATAGACTTAATAATTGTTGAATTGAAGTGAATCCAAGATAGTCCTTGCCCTCAAAGAGCTTATGAGCTTGTTGGAGAAATGTGTGTGTACATACATGTAAGTAAATGGTAGGTAAATAAATGCCAAATAAAAGCTACTGATAAGTCTCAAGTGTCTTAGTGGGAGCGTTTCCATTCAATTCTGCTTCAGTTTTCAACAGCTAATAGAGCAGCTATTGGATGAATTATCCTCTAGTCTTTCCAGGAACTCATCCCAGTTTGAACAAGAAGATAACTAACTGGTCATTGATTTAGGGATTCATTTCAGAATTTTTCTGGTGCTAAGAAAGAGAATTCAGATAACTTATCTACATTTTTAAGAAGCAGACACAAAAAAGCAAACCTACCACCTGCCTAGACTGTCTGTGTATGTAGACTACCCACTTGTATACTTTTGGCCAGTTATCTAAAGATAAATTTAGGATTTGCTTAGGAAAGTCTGTATAACTTATCAAATTGTGACTAGATTTAGTAGCACTTAACATATCTCTCAGTGATAGCCCTTTCTTCTCACAGCTCCCTAGAAGCAACATGTAGTGAGAAAATGTAGGTTAGTTACTGAAATCTGAAACTCCATGACCTTTTTTTGAGAGGAAACTTGTTTGTTTTCTAATGCTTTGTGAGTATGCTCTTCTAAGAAATAATCATGTTAAAAAGCTTCAAAATATGGGCCTTTTCCTTTTCTTTAGTATGCCAAGATATAACTTAAATGTACTTTTTTTTACTTTGTATTTATGCTTAATGCATCATATGATCATAGTTTTGGAAGAGAACTTGAAGAAATCCATCTTTCCCCCATCTCCTGACAGAACTATATAGAACTGTCAACTTTTTCCCTGAAATGTTCAGAGGAGATTCTACCAACTCTTTAGGATACATTTTTATCCTATTCAGCTCTTTGCCATTAGCAATGTTTATATTCCAAGTATAAGTGTTGTAGTTTAAATTCACTTACTATATCCTTACTGAAAATAGATAACTCCTTTATAATATTTATTTATATAAGGCCATAACTGAGTTTTTAAACAGCCCGTCTTCATTTGTGCCCCAAATGTAGAAAATAGCTTATTACACAGTGCTTTCTACTAGACAGCAACTTTAGAGCTTGCTTGAATTGTTACCAGTGCCACTTGAAATGACCTGAAAGACAGGTGGAATAGGTCTTTTAAAAAAAATTACTAATTTTTATTTCTGTAACTTTTCTTCGCTGAACTTACTTGAATTCTTTAGTTGTCTTTGTTTACTCTACCCTCTACCTCACCACCCTCCCCAGAAACATTCTAAGTTTTTGTTATCCATTAGTTTTAGAGCCCAGAATTAAATAGGACTCTAACTGAAGACAGTTTTCTAGTATGGGTGACACCCCCCCCCCTTTTTTTTTTTTTAACTTCAAGGTTTTATTTGCTCATATCATGAGTCCATGAATCTTTAAACAGAGGAAGTGTATATACACCCAGTTAGACTTTAACCTTAGAAAAAATTTGCTTAAAAAAATGGAAACTATTTATACAAGAAGGCTCAGCCTTACAAATGGATTGTGTTCTAGAAACTTATCTATAAGTTGTCTTTATTTTCCCGTAGACATATTGTGATAAGAAAGTGGTGTATTGGATCCCCAGCTAACCTTGAAAAGGCCTGTCTAGCATAACTGAAGTACCATATATCTGTAAAGAAAAATAATAGAAAGAAATGCTATTGTAGCATTAGTAATTAAATAAAAATTTTAAAAATGATTGAATAGAAATGTATTTTTATTTATCTTGAGTTCTGATGATTGATGATTGCATAGGTAAAGCATTCCATAACTATTCAGAGGTAGACAGACATTAGGATACTTTCCAGGACTTTTGAGTTTGATTATAGAGGTTTTTTATTATGTCTGATTTTGTTTGGAACTTCCCTTGATTTTTCCTTTCCTTTGTGTAACTATATTAGGATGATTGAGCTAAAAATGGCAGAAAAAGAGAAAGTTTCCTTATGTAACTGGGTAACTGTTAAAAAATTGAAAGAATATTTAATCATAATGGTAGTAATTAGTATTTGTATAACACTTTAAAATCTGTAAAGTTTTATATACACACATATAATCTCATTTGACTCAACAATCCTTGGAAATAGGTGCTATTATTATCTTCATTTCATAAATGAGGAAATTGAATCTGAGAGTGACTTGTCCAGGAGCACACAACACAGCTAGTAAATCTCTGAGGAGGAATTTGAATTCAGTTCTTCCTGAAGTTAAGTCCCAAGGTCTCTCCATTTTGCTATTTAGCTGCTTCTGGTCATTTATGAGTGAACCTTTGCAAGAGAGGAAAAGTAGAGCATAAAGATTGTGTACCATCTTTCTAAGGGATGTACTAGGAGATGGTGAAGAGTTCCTTGTGCCAGTCATCTGGTTGTACTCTGTCCAGGGGAGCTTTGTGGTATGAGTGGAAGGGCATGAAGTTGTTTTAGGGTTGATAGGGAAGGCATCGTACCAGTATTCCTACAGACAGGAAATGGCAATCGGATGTTCATAACACAGATAATTTTTATCAGGGTTTTGTGGTGTCAGTTCATAACAATGCTATCTTTATGTGTGTATTTGTTTCTTTAGTATTTCACCCCTCCACTATATTTGGAAAAGAAAATCAAGTGAAAATATTTTACCTGAATAATCATTTCCCTACTCTTCATCCTCAAATAGGACCTGCTTTGAAAAAATTTCATTTTTAAATTTATGAACTTAATAAACATGATTTCAGTATATAAAATTTAAAAAAGCAATTGTTAATGCATCTGTGAACTTCTATTGTCTATAGTCATTTTTTCCATTATGTAAATCTTGGTTTTTTTGGGAGGGCTGCTTATAATTCAGATTTGATATAATTGTTTTAATACTTCCTTATTTATGCCCCCTTTGAACTTTCTTCTCTTCTCGAGTTTATTTTTAATGCTTTATGCTTTTTCTCTTCTTCCTTTTTTAGTATCACTATCACTATTGCTCAAATAACTCCCCCTCAATAAAAAATTAAGGTCTTCCCATGTAACAAATATATATAATCTTACAAAACAGATCTACAGATTGTAAATGTATTTCATTATGTGCTTCTAATCCATCACATTTCTATTAGGAGATGGGAAGCATGATTCATCATCATTCTTTTGGAGTCATGATTGGTCATTATGAACTTGTCTTTCACAGTTGTTTTCCTTTATAGTCATTATGTGAATTGCTCCGTTGTTTCTTCACTTTTCACTCTGCATTAATTCATACAAAGCCTTCTAGATCTCTCTGTCGATTTTTTGGGAGTATTTGGGAGTATTTATGTGTATAAAGCATAATTGGTTCAACCATTCCCCAGTTAATGAACATTCACTTTGTTTCTAGTTCTTTGCTATAACAAAAAGTGCTTCAATAAATATTTTTGTACATTTGAGATTTTCCCCTCTTTCAATGATCTCTTTGAGGTATAAGCCCACTGGTGATATTGCTGGGTCATAGGGTATATACAATTTGGAAACTTTTTGGATTCAATTCCTCCATCAAAGGCAGTAATTTATAGTGCTTCATAGAATCCCTCTAACATGTCATTTTTCTTTTTTGTTATCTTTGTTCATTTGATGATTGTGAGATGGAACCTCACAGTTGTTTTAACTTACATTTTTATTATTAATGCTTTCAAGTATTTTTCCCCCATATGGCAGTTTCTTTGTCTTTTAAAGATCTGATTCTTCATATTCTTTGGCCATTTATCTATTGTGAAATGGCTCTTGTTATTTAATTTTTTTCCACTGAAATTTCTATATATTTTAGACATCAGACATTTGAAAAGTTTGCTACAATGTTTTTCTCTCAGTTAACTTTCCTTTTAAATTGTAACTGCATTGATTTTTTTTTGGCAGAAACTTTTCAATTTTATTATCTATTTTATCACCTGTGCTTCTATCCTTTATCTTGTCAAGAACTCTTTCCCCATCTGTATTTGTGAGAAGTTGTCACCATTCCTTTTCTTAATTTCTTTATGATAGGATCTGTTGTTTTTATGTCATATCCATTTGGAGCTTATTGTGCTATGTTGGTATGATGGTTGGTCTAAACCTAATTTCAGCCAGATTGCTTTTCCACTTTTCGCTATGGTTTTTGTTGAAGTGTGAGTCCTTTACTTCAGACATTGGAATCCTTGGGTTATTTTTATTGTACACTTATTACATTTGATTACTTTTAGGTGTACCTGATTTGTTCCACTGATGTCCTGTTATATTCTTTAACCTAAGTTAGCAAACAGTTTTGAGATCTGGTACTGGTAGGCCCTTTCTCACTAATTTTTTCATTATTTTCTGTGGGAGTTTTGACTTTTTGTTCTTTCAGATGAATTTATTATTTTTTTCCTTGGATTGTAATGTAATATTTAGGTACTTTGGCATACTACTGAATATGTAAATCAATTTGGATAGTGTTGTAATTTTATGTTGGCAAAGCCCAACCCCAAATATTTAAACAGCAACTACTTTAAAGAAAAATACATTTTGTTCTTGCTTGGACCAAAGGTTAAGGTTAAAGGAATAACCAACTTTCTCCACCACCCCCCCTTCCATAACTAGGAGCAATGGAAAAGAGAGGAGTAATTGTCAATTCTTATTCCTTTCAATTATTTATTTACACTTAAAAATTAGATGTGTGAACAAATTAGAAAATATATGTAAATCACTACAAACTTTAAAGCTGATATAAAAGCTAAACATTGCTATTATCATTAATTATATTGACCAAGTTTGTTCCCATAGGAGAAACATGGGAAAGTTTCTGGGTTATTTTTTCACCTCATTTAAAAAAAATTCTGAACTTAAACCTCAATTAATGTAAACATGTCTATTTATATAGTAGAATGGAGAGGTTTGTACATGAAACTGCATCACTATTATGTACAGCTTGCTTTTTTCTTTTTATATTTAATTAATTTATATACTTAATTCACTATGTTACTTTTAGACCTACCCTGATTCCTTCTGACCTTTTTAAAAGCTATTTTATAAACATTTCAGTAAGTCCTCTTTTCTTCTCTTCTCTCCTCTCCTCTTCTCCTCCTCCTCCTTCTCTTCTCTCTTCTTCCTATTCCTAGATTCCTCTCCCAAGGGAAAAAAAATAAAAACATGTATGTGTAGACAGACAAAACAAATATCTGTATTTGACTCTTTGAAAACGTGTCTCTTTCTGCAACGTGATCAGTATCATGCATGCTTCATTGGTTCTCTGGGAATCAGGGTAATCATTGCATAGATCCGTGCCCTTTTCTTTTATCCTTCCTCACCTGCCTCAAACCACTTGTTTCTTTTTACCATATCATTTGGAAGTACAAGGTACTTTGTCTCTTGAGCCTACCAGTGGTGGACAGAAATAGTTAAGTCTTTTATAAGAGAAGTATCCTTTATTTCTTTGCACCAAAATCTCAAAATTGAAGTATTACTTTTTTATAGAAGCATAAAATTATTCCTTACTTTCAGTAATTAGTAAATCATGTTTCTATCAGAGTATTTTACAAGTAATTATGCACAAACTTGAGTTGAAAATGCTGAAGGAAAGAAGAGTTGAGATCTAAATTTTAGTTAATTGCCTCTCATTGCTCTGTAGCTTAAGTCCTTTAGTAGGCAAATCTGCTACATCTTAAAGGTGGATGAAAGCTATTAAAAATAAGTTTGTGTAATTTCCCTTATCTTCTTTAGGGAAAGCAAATAATAAAGAAATTTATATTAGTAAATAGGAATCTTATTCTATCTTAGCCTTATCTTACAAAGATGCTATTTTGGTTACAATTTTTAAGGGTGCTTTGAATTGTGAACAGTTCATATTTACTAGAAATTTGATAGAATGTGATGTAACCACTGGTATGTAATTGTGTCATCTTTGATTTACCTAGATTCTAATTTTCAGTTGTGGAGCTACAGCATGGCACCTGCGGCAAGCAACACAAATAAATCCTTAAATCAACTTTGAGGTGCATCATGTAAAAATAATACATAGAAGTGATGAAGACAAATTCTGTGGAGGGGGAAGGTATTAGCTAATCTAGTAGTTTGGGGCATAGAATTTTAGTTAGGAAGAAGCTTAGAGTCACTTTATCCAACTCATAGGATTTATGGTCCTTTGAGGTTTCTGTTCTACTTTTCCAGAGATACCTTGGTGAGGCTCCCCTTTACACAGTGTGAGAGATAAAAGTTATCTACTATAATTATTAGTCTTTTGAGGGGAGGAGGTTCAAGGGGATAGAATTATCTGGGGGAAAGCATCTGGAAAGAATGGAGGGAAGGTAAAATTCTGGGGAGGGACTGGAATGGGCTAAGTTGATGTTTTCTTTATAGATAGGAGGAAAAGATTGAACAAATCTTCTTTCATTAAACCTTCCAGTAATTTGAACTTCTCCTCACTTCTCAGCTAGTATCTGAAGGAGTGCCCCTTAAAATTTTTGCTATTTTAATGTTTTTAGCTGGGGCAGAGTCTTGATTGTTCCATTTCTGTCGCAGCTCAGTTTAACTGAATTGGTAAATCTGATGTTAGAAACACAGGAGAAATAAGAGCCTTAGAGTGAAAGGTTTGTCTCTGTATAACTGTTAGTTCTACATGGAACAGTTTGACATTTTCATGTTAGAGTTTTCTGTTCCTGGTGGCAAAAATCTTGATTTATGTACTTGAGAAACAAATTTGCATTTGTGGAAAACAGGAATGATGCTATATGTTTCTTAATTAGCATTAATTGATCCCTTGCAAGAAAAGATTTATTTTCTACTTCTTTTTCTGATTTCTGCATGCTGTTGTCCCTTCCTTTCATCAAAATATTCTGGTTTCACTGACAGTGAATGAATATTTTAGTAATTCTGTCGCCAACTTCTTTCTTTTTAATTCTGAAAATGTTCTTTGGATAGCAGACCATAAGCTTCCCAGTTCAGTTTTGATTTCTTTTTCTTTCCTCCCCCCTTTTTTGGGGGCAGGGGTGATTGGGGTTAAGTGATTTGCCTAGCCAAGTTCCCATGACTAAGAAGTATAAAATTTGTGAGGTTAGATTTGAACTCAGGTCCTCCTGACTCCAGGGCTAGTGCTCTATCCAGTGTGCTGCCTTTCTCCTGTGGGGGCCCCCTCTTCCTCCCACCCCCCCTGCCCCCAGCCCCGCCTCATTCAGTTTTGATAGCTAGTTTTTCTTCTGCTCTAAAATCAATGTTTTTTTGTTTTTGTTTTTTTTTTTTCCATTTGTGTTTATTTAGATATGCTCCAGCTTTTCTTCCTTTGTCAACACTGGGACAGGGAAGTCAGGAGAGCTGACCTGAGTTCCAGTTCAGCTTTGCCACTAATGACAGCCAAAATAATAGCTCACATATCACTTTATGATTTGTAAAATGCCTTCCTTAACAATTTTGTAAATTGGATAGAACAAATATTACTTCAGTTTTAACAGATGAAGAAATTAAGTTGCAAAGAAATTGTGGCTTTTTCAAGTTACACAGTTAACAGGTGTAGGAGCCAGAAATAGGTCTGGTCTTTTTCTATTAAGTCAAGGTCCAATCTAGGACTTTTGTACTAATTGTCTGAGTAATCATTTTGTTTTCTGCAGGCCATTTAAATGTTTGGGGTTTCTATTCTTTAACTAAAAAATGAGGAGGATAGAATAGATCTACCTCTACTCCTAAAATGCTTCCCACTCTAAAAATCTATGATTTTACTCTCCACTGAGTATTTTTCTTTTCTCTGCTTTCAAGAAGCTTACCATCTATCTAGGGAGACAACATATACAGAAGATATGCAAAATCTATACAGGGTGGCAAGGGAAAAAAAGCACAAGGAGCTGGGGAACACAGGGAAAAGTTCCTGTAGAAGGTAGTATTTGAGGACCAGGGCCAGTACAAAGGCATGGAAAAAAGAAATGGCATATGTGAAGAAAAGAGAGAAAGCAAGTTTGTTTAGTCAGGAGGAAGTGAGTAATAGAAAAAAGAGCACAAATAAATAGGTTTGGGCTGGATCGGGAAGATTTGTTTAAAAGCTAAATAGAGGAGCTTATATTTTATCCTAGAGCAATAGAGAGCCTTTGGAATTTATTGAGTCCTGGAGGAATCAAGTCTGTGCTTAAGGAAAATCATTTTGTCAGCATATGGAGGACGGATTGGAGCAGTGAAAGACTTGAGGCACAGACATCAGCCAGGAGGCCATTGCAGTGGTAAGGTGACAGTGCCCAAACGAAATTGGGGATTATGGGAGTAGAAAAAGAGAGTCAGATGTGAGAGATGTTTTGAAAATACAAAGAACAAATGTCGGCTCCTGACTGGATATGTAGGATGAGAATGAAGAATTCAAGCTTATGTTGAGGTTAAAAAAAAGTGGAAAATTGTAAGAATTGAGGAAAGAGGGAAGTCTGTTAGAAAGAAGGGCTTCAGGGGCAAAATGAGTTCTGCTTTGAGTTTGAGATGTGTCTTAATTCAATTTGAAATGTCTAATAGATGGTTAATAATGTGGGGTTGGAATAAAGATTAGGGTTAGATATATAGATCTTTTTTTATATTTTTAAATTAATTTTATAATTATAACATTTTTTGACAGTACATATGCCTAGGTAAATTTTTACAACATTATCCCTTGTACTCCCTTCTGTTCCGAATTTTCCCCTCCTTCCCTCCACCCCCTCCCCTAGATGGCAGGCATTCCCATACATATTAAATATGCTGTAGTTTTTTTTTTAATTTTATTTATTTATAATTTTTTGATAGTATATGTGCATGAGCAATTTTTAAAATAATATTATCCCTTGTATTCATTTTTCCAAATTATCCCCTCCCTCCCTCTACTCCCTCCCCTTGATGACAGGCAATCCCATACATTTTACATGTGTTACAATATAACCTAGATACAATATATGTGTGTAAATACCATTTTCTTGTTGCACATTAAGTATTAGATTCCGAAGGTATAAGTAACCTGGGAGATAGACAGTAATGCTAACAATTTACATTCACTTCCCAGTGTTCCTTCTCTGGGTGTAGTTGTTTCTGTCCATCATTGATCACCTGGAAGTGAGTTGGATCTTCTTTATGTTGAAGATATCCACTTCCATCAGAATACATCTTCATACAGCTTTGAAGTGTACAGCGATCTTCTGGTTCTATTCATTTCACTCAGCATCAGTTGATGTAAGTTTCTCCAAGCCTCTCTGTATTCCTCCTGCTGGTCATTAAATATGCTATAGTAAGATATATAGATCTTTGTGTTATTGGCACAACAGTGATAATTTAAGCTGTAGGAATTGATGAGGTGACTCAGAGAGCAAAACAGAGCTTAGGACACACTTTGGGGTTTGTTTGTAGTTAAGAGGCATGATATAAATGATACACCAACAAAAGAAACTGAAAAGGAACCATCAGAACTAGAAGAACCAGGACAAAAGCCCAGAAGGGAGAAAGGATCCAGAAGAGGAAGGTCATCAATAGTCATGGAGCAAACAGGTACAGAAGGCTGACAACTGAGCAAAGACTATCAGATTTGGATATTAAGAGTTCATTGGTTTCAAAGTAAAGAGTGGCTTCATAACCAAATCTGAGGAATGAGGAAAGAGTTCATGACAAATAAAGGATAGAATATATATAGAAGATAAAAAGAACAATTTTGTTATATAATATTAAAAGTTTTTGCACAAAGTCAATGTAGGTAAAATTAGAAGAGAAGCAGGTAAATGGAAAAAAATCTTTATAGAAAGTTTCTCTGATAAGAGTCTCATTTCTGAGACATATAAGAAACTGATTTAGATTGTAAGAACAAAAATCATTCCTCAGTTTATAAATGCTCCAAGGATATGAATAGGCAATTTTAAAAGGAATAAATCCAAATTATCAATAAGGAAAAAAATGATTCAAATCACTAATAACTAGAGAAATGCAAATGAAAACAACTCTGAAGTTATACTCTACTATACTCATTAGATTGGTAAAGTTGAGGTAAAAAGGAAAATGGATTGAAGGGCTCTGGTAAAACAGAAACATTAAGGTACTGTTGATGGAGCATTGAATTGTTCCAGCCATTCTGGAAAGCAGTTTGGAGTTATGTCCCTCAAATTGCTAAACTGAATAGCTTTTGACTCAAATTTATCATTATTAGGAAAAGACCCTATGTCCTCAGAAATATTTATAGTGGATATTTTTGCAGTGTAAAGAGCCAGAAACTAAAGGTATGCTTAGCATTTGGAGAATGGCTGAACACATTGTGATAAATGAATGTAATGAATACCTTTATGTCATAAGAAAGAATTAAGTATACTATAAGTATTTTCTTCCAGAAAAAAAGTAATGATTAAAGATACAGTTTCAGGTAAATCTTAGAAGACTTGCATGAACTGATGCAGAATGAGTTGAGCAGAACAAAGTGAACAATTTATACAGTAACAACATTGTCAGGACAACTTTGAAAGCTTTAAAAGCTGATCAACAGAGATCAATCATGATTACAGAAGACCTATGATAAAATATGTTAATTTATCTCCTAATGAAGAGGGAGTAGATTTTGGAGGTATATGCAGACTTTTTTTTTTTTTTTGACATGGCTATTGTAAGAATTAATTTTGTTTAAATAGGCATATATGTACAAGGGATTTTTGTTTTTGTTTTTGTTTTTGCTTTTCTCCTTCTAATGTGTGAGAGTCAGGTATACAGTTGAGTAGATGGAGTTCTGGAGTCAGGAAAACCTAAGTTCAAGTTAGGCCTGGTGAAATTACTCAACCTCTATTTGCCCCAGTTTTCTTATTTATTGGGGATAATTATAGCATCCACCTAGTAGGATTGTTGTGGGGATCAAATGAAATAACATTTGGAAAGTACTTTGCGATTTCTGTGAAGGCTAGTGAATATTAATTGAAACAACTGAAAACAATTAAAATTTTAGAACTTTTGAAAGAGCCATTTTAGTTAAGTGATGAGGTGGGCAGTCAGATTGCATATATTTGAGAATGACTGAGAGACTCAGAGCCAATAAGTGTAAATCATAGTTTGGTTGTAAATAGGTTTTTTTGTAAGGTAAGCTTACCATAAGCAATGAAGGGAAAAAGTGGCTTAAAGAAAGCTTGATGGAAGAACCAGCTGAGTAAAATGATCTAGAGAGCATTTAACAGTGAAGTTTTTATTTTTTTTAAATTAAAGCTTTTTGTTTTCAAAACATATGCATAGGATAATTTTCAACATTCACTCTTGCAAAATCTTGTGATCTAAATTTTTTCCTTCCCTTCCCCCTACCACCTCCATAGTAAGCAATCCAGTATGTTAAATGTGTGCAATTCTTCTATACATATTTCCACAATTATCATGCTGCACAAGAAAGATCACAAAAGAAAAAATGAGAAAAAACAAAATGCAAGCAAACAACAACAAAAAGAGTGATCCACTTTCAGTTGCCACAGTCCTCCCTCTGGGTGCAGATGCCTCTCTCCATCACAAGACCATTGTTATTGGCTTGAATCACCTCGCTCTTGAAAAGAGCCATGTCCATCAGAATCGATCATCATATAATCTTCTTATTGCCATGTACAATGATCTCCTGGTTCTGCTAATTTCACTCAGCATCAGTTCATGTAAGTCTCTCCAAGCCTCTCTGAAATCATCCTGTTGGTCATTTCTTACAGAACAATAATAATATTCCTTAACATTTATATACCATGGTGTATTCAGCCATTCTCTAACTGATGGGCATCCATTCAGTTTCCAGTTTCTTGCTACTATAAAAAGGGCTGCCACAAACATTTTTGTACATATGGGTCCTTTTCTCTTTTTTATGATCTCTTTGGAATACAGGCCCACTGCTGAATCAAAGGGTATATATACATAGTTTAGTAGCTCTTTGGACATAGTTCCAAATTGTTCTCTGGAATGGTTGGATCACTTCACCATTCCACCAACAGTATTGTGTCCTAGTTTTCCTACATTCCCTCCAACATTTATCAGTATCTTTTCCTGTGATAAGGATGAAACTGGAGGGAGGACAACAAAGGTGGAAATGATCTGCAAATGTTTTTATAACAAACTCTTTTCATTCTTAAGAGCAGTGGATCATTTTAGATTCTAATATCACAATTTTTTATTTATTTATAGAAGAAGTGGAAATGGTACTGAGGGAAGATGGGAAAATCAGGTCTAAAGCAAATAGAGACAAAGGTGGTCTGGGCTGACAGTTTTTTTTGAGTTGAGGGAATAATTCTCATAGTATCTGCAGAAAAGGGAAAATACTCAAAGTGTGAAAAAATCTTGCATTTTTTTTACTATTGAAAAATATCAGTTTGAGAGTATCAGTAAGCATATGCCTAATTTTCTTACCTATGTAACATTTTTATGAGAATAATCTCATATTCAGGGCATCTTTGATGAAGTGTATGGAGGGAAAAAAAGGCAGACATTTTTTCAAGTTATAGTCCACAATAGAAGACATCTTTTTGTCCCTAAAAAGACTGAAAGATGTGGAGAATACAAGCCACTGTATTTATTTGTTGATTATAGAAAAGCATTTGGTCCTAGTGAATAGTTGCTGCTTTAAATACTCTTTTTCAATAAGTTCTCAAAATAAAATAAAATAAAATAAAAACCAAACAAACAAAAAAGTTCTCTCCCACAAGAAAAATGTTAAAATTATGCAAGATAGAACAACAAAAAGGAAACTTTCTTTGATGATCCTTTGATCATTAATATTTAGCAAGGCCTAAAGCTGAAAGATAAAAGCTTTGTAAAGTTGTTCACCATTCTTGTGAAGCAGATTCAACATTGAATTCAAACCAAAATGTGGAATTTCTTATGGATGATGAGGTCATCCAAATGTTCCTGTTTATGTTTAACATTGGATTGATTACATTAAGCTCAGGAAATTGCAACACTCTTAAATGAGCTCCATGATCACTTATACTAATTTGACCTAACCACATAGGAAAAACCAAGTGGAAAAAGCATGAATATTCTCCAGATTTTGATATACATTAGCATGAACTATAGAACTTAATTATTAGCATATGTCTTTTGATAAGACACTGCAAATGTGAAATGGACGTAGAATTGAACAGAAGAGAGTTCTTTTAATGACCCAAACGTCTCTCTGAGACAAAAGCCCATGCAATATTTTTGATACCATTTATCTTTCCAGTATTGACTGTGTGTTATGGAACATCATAGTCTATTGACTGTGTGTTATGGAACATCATAGTCTGTGAAAAACTAAAATAAAAGGATCAGTAAGAGGGCAGTGGAAAGGGTAGGTATGAATAGGCTGCAGCACATTACAAATAAAGACAGAAATAAAAAATATCATTAAGAAAAAGTATAATTGAAAAAAGAAAATTGGTCACGGGGGAGAACCAGTGAAAACTTGTAAATTTCACTGTTACCTGGATCCTCCTTTTGATGTCAGAAGAACTAGATGGAGGCCTTCAGGACATTAGACCTCTCTTTGGAGAAGCTGGGTGAGGAAGGGCAGGAAGAATCCCATAGGCTAGGCCAATTTTATGGAGTCCCCACATCAATGAGGTCACTAATCCATTTGAGTATTTAAGATTAAATTAGTGAGCTTGCAGAAGAAATGTTATTTAGCTTCTCAGACCACTGCAATTAATATTCTGGCTTGTTGACCTCTGCTGTTATTGCAACCATGTCCAATTCTTCCTGACTCTGTCATATGGGTGTTTCTTGGAGATGCTGGATTAGTTTGCTACTTCCTTCTCCAGCTTTTTTGCACATGAGGAAATGAGGCAAACTGGGTTAAGTGTCTTGCCCAGGGTCACACACATAATAAGTATCTGAGGCCAGATTTGAACTCAGGAAGACGGATGTTCCTGGCTTTAGGTCCAGCACTGTATTCTGCCACTGACCTGCCCTGATCTTAGTGACTAAAACTTTTAACTGAGGCTGAGCACTGGGAAAAAGATGTAAGCTCATAGCAGGAGAGTTTTTTATAAAATATAATGCTTATAGTTTGTCATGACACCTTAAGGTCCCTTTTAGGCCTCTCATTTTAAAACTTAGTTATCCTCAGAAAATGTGTCACAACACTTAGCTCAGAACTCTATAATTCAGCAAGTAGGGAAGAGGGCTTAGTGACAGAAATGTGGAGACGCTTTCTGCATTGGTGAGGTCAGAAGACTGACAACCAGCTGACTCCAGATTGTAAGTAATGAACAGTGGAAAAAAGGTTATATAGGTCTTCAGTCTTCTTTATTTCTCCACCTTGTATATAGAAGATTTAGGATGCACATAATACTAGACTGATGCTATTTGATAGTTTCAGTTGTGTCCAACTCTTTGTGACCCCTTTTGGGATTTTCTTGGCAAAGGTACTGGAGTGTTTTGTCATTTTCTTCTGCTATTCATTTTACAGATGAGGACACTGAGGCAAACAGTTAATGATTGAATTAGGCTTTCCTGACCCCAAATTCAGTGCCATTATTTAACCATTGTGCCACCTAGCTGCACCAGATTGATATAAAGCTACTATAAAAATGTCTTTTAACTTTTAAATAAATTATATCAAATACAGTTAACTTTGTTTTTCTGTTCACTGGTTTTCTTAAGTATACACTTTTAGGTTTCTCTTTTGATAATTATAAATCCTTATATTTTGAATGACAGTTTAATTTACTTGTCATTTACTGTAACACATCATTCCTGACAAGCCATTAGGCATTTATTTTGGACCTCCTATATGCCAGGCACTATGCTTGGTGCTGGGACATAACAGTTCCTGCTGTCAAGAACTCCCAGTCTATTGAGGGAGATAAGTACAAACCAATTATTCACAAGATCAATTGGATAAGCCATGTAGAGCATTAAGGAGCGGAGGAAAAGATTTCTGCTATAGAGTAGGTTTTTAGTTGAGACTTGGAGGAAGTCGGGAGAAAAATAAGTGGGAAAGAATTCCACGAGTGATAAAAATTGCCATTGGAGAAAGCTTCTTTTCTTGGGGATGAAGATTTCTGGTGGGAAACAAATGGGACTAGGTACTTGCCCAGGATCACATAGCTAGTAAGCTATTAAGTGTCTGAGGTGGGATTTGAACTCAGGTCCTCCTGATTTCAGGGCCAATGTTGGATCCACTGCACGATCTAATTGTCCCTTCTTGGAGAAGGTTCTTCACTAGGAGAGTTAGGTTCACTTAAAAGAGTGAAGACCATTTGTAGACTGGTGCTCTTTTCTTTACAATTCACCCACTTTCCTAGAACATTTTCTAAAACATCTCTAATTAATTTATAACAGTTTGTTTCCATATGTGTAGTTTTGTCCATTTCAATTACCTTTTTAGAATTATTACTTTTGGTTGTAGAATTTGGAATTCAGATTTACCAGGACTTAAAAAATTTAATTTGCAAACCAATCTACCCTGAATTACTTCCTTCCTTATATTTTTTAGATTATCACTTGATTCCATAAAATAATTAACTGCCTTGGGTAAAAAAATAAAGAAAATGGTTTCTCTGTAGAAGACTAATTGCTACCTGAAGATTTATGTTTTTTGTTTTCTGGCTTCAAATGTTACTTTTCTCAATAGTAATCTTAATGGAGAAAGTTTTCAGAGAGCCACTAATGGTAGCTTGTTAGTAGATGTTATCTCTTATTTATTTTTTACCTTTGAGACTTGTACTTGCAAAACACCTGTTGGTGTTTGAATTTTGTTAGATAACTAGGCTGAAGCTTTGCTTTGAAGAAAGGAGATAAAGAAATTTGCTGGAAAAAGGGAAAGTATGGGGGGGAAACAAGATTTAGTAGATTTGTATATGCTTTCAATGAATAGATTACCCATTTATAAAGCTTTTCTAGATTTGACCTTTTTGCCCTAAAGTAACCCAGCATTTCATTATGTATTCCATTGAGGTTTTGGCCCATTCTGCTAGAAAGAACCAGAGTTGCATGTGAAAGGACTATTGGGGAGGGCTGGGAGTGTGTGTGAAACTCCTAGTCCAAAAAGTGCTGCTTCATAGGCCAGTTCCAGAAATAACTTGTAGGCAGGCAGAGGGGAGGGAACATAGCTGCTCTTTTGAGTAAGGCTTGTAGATTAATTTTCTTGACAGTTTGACATTATTAAAAAACATGCCCTCAGTAATGCCTCTTTAAGTTTGGGTTTGGTGGACACAGCAGACTTTGAAGGTCTATTTAATTTTTGTCTTTGTACCTGAAATACTGAACATGTTGCCTGGAAAATAGTAGGTGCTTAATAAATGTTTGTTGAATTAGTAAGTCTTATTGCTTCTTATGGTAGACTTACTTTGCAAAATATTAGAAACGTCTTCTGCCTAAGTTCAGTCGTTTTTTTAGGCAATGTCTGGCTCTTCATGACCCCAGAGATAGTGCTTAGTCTGCCATTTCCTTCTCTAGTTCATTTGACAAGTGACTAACCCAAGGTCACCCACATAGTCGGTCTCAAGGCCAGATTGGAACTCAGGAAGCTGAGTCTTCCAGACTCCAAGGCTTGATACTCTATCTAAGATTAAAAAAAAAAATAGACTGTTCATTTAGTCTTTGGCTTGGTTTAGCTGGGTCTTCATTTATACAATATTTTCAGTGTGACATAAGTTAATGATTTGCTTAGATCATGTCATGAAAGAGAGAGAACCTTTAGTCCTTTTGTCTCTTTTGGGAGTCAGCTTTAGATTGAGACCCTGGCCTTTGTTGAAGGTGAGATGATACATACAGTTCAGAGAATCCTTAAAGGCTTTAGTAAAACTTTAGTGACAATGAATTTAAGAATTATAAATAGCATTGAATGTGGAATAGCATAGCAAATAGATGCATAATTAGCAAGCCAGCAAGTTTGAATAGAAGCAATATACTCACTTGAGTCACTTGATGGAATGAGATCATGGAAGGGAACATAGTTTGCTTTAGGTGGAATTTGTTGAGATGTTGAGACTGTCCTAAGAAATGAATTTGCTGTCTTAACTGATGGTTCAGTATTGTAAGATAAGGTGAGTAGAAACTCTTTTTGTGTAAGTCTTAACTATCTGGTCTTGCTCATCTGTACGTCAGGGGTCCTGAAGAAAACCTCTGTAAAAATGCAAATATAGAGTAAGGAGGAAAGGAAAAAAACGAGTAAAAATAGGATTCAGGCATAATGCCATCCCAGGAAGTAGATACTAACTGGGCTATAAGATTTTAGGTTGGTCAGGCAGGAAGAATAGTCTGGACTGAGGGCAAAATGGAGGAAAATAGTAACTAACTATATGACAAATTAGAACACAGTGAGTTCCTAAGCTTAAGTTGTGGGCTGCTAAAACCCTCTAAGAGAGATAAACTTCAAATAAAATATTCAGAATGCTTTATTCATTCATTTAATAAACATTTGTTAAGCTTACTATACCAGTTGTATATCATGGGGAGATTTAATGCTAAATAAGATGAAGTCTTTACTTTTGCAAAAATTAGCAGTTGCACCACTATATAAAAAGGCACAGGCTAGGACTTCCTAAGGGTCTGAGACCAGGGCATAACAGTTGATGGTTAGGAGGTAGTTAACATTTCAGTAGAGTATTGATATTATTTGAAAGCTAAAGATGAGTTCTGGAAATCATTTTCCTTCTTTAGATACTTGATCAAGAATTATAGAAGTATTTCTTCACTCAAGGCTGGGAAAATAGGGATGGAGGATGGCTAAAGAAAAGTGAAGAAAGGTGATGTTTGTGAAGTTAATTCAGACTTGGATAAGGCTATTAATATAATTTGGGAATCTTAATAAATAAATCTTATCCCAATCATTAGTGTAAGTAGGCCAGACCTTGAATCATCTCACTTTTTTGGTAAAAATGTAGTTGTACACTATTGAAAGAGGGCGAATATAACTCAGATCTTAACTTCAGGAAAGAAAAGGCCCTCTTACTTCTAGTAGGGAATGTAATGAAAAGGGGAAGGAGGGAGACAGAATAAAAAGACAGAAAGAGAGAGAGAGAGGAGCAGGAGAGAGATGAAAAAAAATTAGGTGGAGTAGGAAGGGAGAAGAGACTGAGATATATACAGAATGACAGAGAATCCATGAGAATAGAGGAAGGAGAGAAATCATGGAGGACCTTTGTTTTGTTTCAGGTTATGGCATATGTGTATTTTTTATTAAGTGTTTGTCTTGTTTCTAGGGGACTGTGGTTTTACATCTAGCATTAGGGAGGACTGGATTTAAAGTTAACCCAATTTAACAGCTATTTTTGAGTTACTATTAGGCAGATTATAGGAAACCAGAGAGGGAAGAGGCTGTATTTGGGCCTCAGCTTTGCCACTTACTCCTTTCTTGTGTGTGCTTGAGTACGTCACTATACCTCTTCGGGCCTCTTATTTGTTTAAAAAGAAAAAAGTTTGCCTCAATGACCTCTCAGTAACACTGTGGGAAGTCAGTGCAAATATGAGCTCTTCTTTTCCTCTCATTCCTACCCCAGGTGCCTGATAGGAAGGATCCCTTTTCTCACTGTCCAAACACTACCCTGTAAATGTTAGCTCTACTAGGCCTTATTCCCCTAGTCCAGTACCTACTTTCTGCTTTAAAACCAATGTGTACATTTTCTGTGGAGGTTTCCTTTGATGTATTTTCAACTTTGCTGCCATTCAGAGAGGGAATTATAATGTGAGATGTAAACACTTGGGTAAAATAAGTCTTTGGGCGCTGTGATTCACTGTTAGTTATTGGCTGCTGTCCTAGAGCTGATGTTATGGTCTCAGGAGTTGTGGCTAAGGCTCAGCTAATAGAGGGGCTCTCCTGAGTACTGCTGTGCATCCTCCACCAAAAGATCAGTTAGATATTTTGGCTAACTAATATCCTTGGAGAAAAACGGACATACTTCCTGGTTTTTGCTAAAAAAAATATGTTCTGCAGAAAATGGTTTGTTGTTTTCATAATTAGTAGTTCTTAAGAGGGAGAGACTGAATGAAAAGTGAGGAGAAATAGCTCAAGTCATTTTTAGCTTTTAGATGTGTACACAACTTGGGATAGTCAAAGGATTATAAATCTGTAGATGACAGGAACCTTATAAGTTACCTGGTCCAGTTTATTCTCTTTCCAATTCTTTTCTCCAGAACTTTTATTTCATTTTTATCTTTTGCTTCAGTTTGATATTTATGTAGTCCTTATGGAAAATCTATTTCCTCCTTTTTAGAGATCACTCTAAATCTATAGTTTTTATATTGGTTGGAGTGTTCTTCAGTTTACTTACCTAGTTTCTAATTTGGGGCTTTGTTCCTGTGACACTTTTGTGTAGGCTGGTTAGTCCTATTTGGTCTTTACATCAGTCCCTATATTGCCCATCACTTTCAAGAGTGTTGGGTCTTTAGGGTTCTCAGTGGTCCCTGGCATCTCAAGGCAGAGTGCTAGGGATCTTAAAGTGCTGGGTTGAAATCATGGTTCTACCCCCTATTTACTACCTGTGTGACTGGCTGAGTATCTTAATCTGTAAAATGACAGGTTCAAACCAGAAGAACTTTAAAATTCCCTTTCAACTCTAGGCCTATGAAAGCTGCATATGTAGAAATAAATAGTAAAACTAGTAAACTAGTAAAAACTGATTGAATATTGTAGTTAAGTCAGTATGGGGTAGTGGATCGAGAGAAAGTTGTCCTTGAAACTAGGAAAATCCAGCTCCTCACCAGGAGCTTCCTACTTTGATGAAATCAAAGGTTCTTATGTTCTATTAAGTTCTCATATAATACAGTTTATAATAGAAATTCAGAGAAGCAAAAAGTCAGGATGGCTTAGGTTAGGACAGTAAGGGCCCCAGGATGAACATAGGCACTTCCTGGCCGTGGACTTTGGACTAATAACTTAGCTTCACATTCTCTCAATTTCCTTATCTGCAAAATGTAGGTGTAGAATTTGTTGACCTTGTTGCCTTTCAGCCTTAAATCTGCAACCAGAAAACCCTGTGGATGTAATTCATAGGACATTGTCTCACTTTTGTTTTTGTATTCTCAGAGCTCATTAGTTTAATAAATTCTAGTCGATTATTATTGGCCTATATTGATCATCATAGAAGTCATTCAGAAGGGAAACTATGAATGTAATTAATGAGGTAGAGTCTTCAACTTTGTAAATAATGGGCAAGCTTAATTCTGATTGAACTTGGACAGCTGGATTTGCAGTTGGAGGATCTGAGTTTAAGGATTAGTACTGTCACAAAGTCTCCTTGTTAGATATACATCACCGACTTCATACTATATGTCACAAAGTTTTGAAGTTAATAAATATCCTATGTTTTGAATCCATCCCCTTCTTTTTACTCACATCGTGGCCATCTGAATCCAGAACCTCTTTTGTCACCTTTTCCCTGGGCTGTAGCTGTAGTCTCCTAATTGGCCTCCAGGTATCCCATCATCCCTCTTTATCTAAACTGCTGCCCAATTGATGTTTCTGAAGTGTAAATCTGATCTTAGCACTCCTGTTCTAGCATCTTTGGTGGCTCCCCATTGCTTTTAAGTCAAAATAGAACTTTTTTGTTTGGTATGTTAAAGCCTTTGATTATCTGGCTGTGGCCTGTCTTTTTAGACTGATTAACTTACTTTACTTCCCATCTCACACACATCTCATTACATTACTTCCCATCTCACACACTATACTCACAGTCTATGACATTACATCTCTGCCTCTGTTTACATAGGCTGTCCTTCATGCTCTTCTTTCTTGGACAAAAACCTCTCTTCGTTCTGCCTTTCCTTAAGGCTTAGATCAAGTGCTGCCTACTTTAAGAGTCTTGTCCAGGTTATTCCTGGGAATATTCATTCCCTATCACTGTTTTTTTAAATTTGATTTTCTATTTATGTCCTTTATCTATGAACATGTTGTCTCTCTCTGACAGAAAATAAACTGCTTGTAGAATATCATAAGACGATTGGTCTTGAGTTGGAATGTACCCTAGAGGTCATCTAGTCTAATGCTTTTATTTTACACAGGAAGAAACTGAGGATCTGGGAAATGAAGTGATTTTGCAAGATTATGCATGTGGTAATCATCCAAGGATTTGAACCAGTTATTTCTCTCTTCTTTTTTGTTTTTTTCCTGAGGCTGGGGTTAAGTGACTTGCTCAGGGTCACACAGCTAGGAATTGTTAAATGTCTGAGACCAGATTTGAACTTGGGTCCTCCTGAATTCAGGGCTGGTGCTCTATCCACTGCACCACCTAGCTGCCCCCAGGTTTGCTCTTAATATTCACTTCTACTATGTGCTTTGTTCCCTAAATTTGCCTTTTACTTTTTTTTTTTTTTAAACTTTGGCCCTCCCTATAATCCCCTTCATTTTTTGACTCCCTTTCAATTTTATACTGCCCTCTTCTCTTGAGTCTTTTGCCTTCTTATACTACTAAAGATTTTACTATGCTAAGCATTAGCTTTAGATTACTCTGACTATATTCTGCTTTTGCTTCTAGCGTGCTGCTAAATGAAGATGGAGAAAATCATGAAACTGTTGACTTGAGTCCTACAAATTTGTTATATAATCTCAACTGGGCCTTCACTATGGAAAGGCAATATCTTTTGTATAGAATTGGCTAATTATCCTACTTACCACAGTGATTTTTCTAAAACTTGATTCTTCAACAAATTTCCCGTGGCTTCCATGTTCTCCATCCTTAGCTTAGAATCTTCATTTATATTTCATTGGATAAAAAATTGGGGCCATTTGTTAAGAGTATCCTCTTCCTCTTTCCTCTTCATTTTGCTTCACTTAGATGCCTTCTATTTTCTTCTCCTTTATCCCTGTTTACTCCCCTGTATGCACAATGTTTTGCTTCATCCTTTCTTCTCCAGCAGATTATCCCCTCTAACATCTCTTCTCGCTTATTTTTAACCTCTGTTTAGTCATTGGCTATTTCCCTATAATCTATAAAGACACCCATGTCTCCCCAGGTCCTCAAAAACTCTCAGTGGCCTCATCCATTCCTCTCTAGCTATTGTCCTAATATTCTTCTCCCTTTTATGATTAAAGTTTTAGAGATCATCTACAGTAGATGCCTCTATTTTTTTTCCTCTCATGTTCTTAAATCTTCTACAGTCTGGCTTCTGACTTTGTCATTTAACTGAAATTTCTTTCTCCAAAGTTATTAAGGGCGTTTTAGTTGTCAAATCTAATAGTCTTTTCTCATTTCTTATCCTTTTTTATCTCTGCTGCTTTTGAAATTGTTGATCTCCCTCTTCTACTTGATTTGTTTATCCTGGTCTTCCTCCCTATTTGTTTCTTCTCAGTTTCCTTTGCTGGACTTCCTTGTCCAGGTCATACATGTCAATAATAGGTATCCCCCATATTCCAATTTTTCCTCTTTTCCCTCTATACTTTTTCATCTAGTGATCTTACCAGTTCCCAATGATCCTCTCTATGCTAGTAATGATTCTTCAAGTTACTTCCCTAGTACTGTCCCCTCTATTGATGACCAGTTCTCCTACCTTTAACTGCTTATTTGTTATTTTACATTCAACATGCCCAAGTCATTATTTTTCTCCAAACCTCCCTTTCTAACGTCCCTCTGTGCAGGATATCACCATTTTCCCATTTTCTAGACTCAAAATGTAGGTATCATAGTTGACTCCTCAAGGACTCCATATCCAAGTCCTGTTACTTCTCCCTTCCTCACATTTATACTCCTTGGTATAGGTCCTTGTTACCTGCTTTAAGAATGGACTACTTGCAGTATTATCTCCAGGATCAAGTACAGAATCTTCTCTCTGGCTTTAAAGCTCTCCAAAACCTGGTCCCTTCCAACTCTTCTTATACTTTGTCCCTTTCTTCCCTCTCACCCCCAACATCCTCTTGCCTCCCTCAGTATTCTGACATTGGTCTCAAAGAAAACTTTGGCCATTTTCAGTGTTCTTCCATGCCTGGAAATATTTTTCCTTCCTTTTATCTTTCTTTAGTTCTCAGCTCCAGTCCCACTTTCTGCAGGAAGCCCTTAGTATATTTCCTCTAAGGTGATGTCCAGTTTAACTTGTTAAGTACATAACTACGATATAGCTGTTTGCATGTTTTCTCCCCTGCTAAATTGCAAGTTTGTTGAGAGAAGGAATGTTTTTTTGCCCTTTTTTTTCTCTTGATATTCCCATTGTTTAGACCAGCACTTGGTACCTAATAAATGATAGTGGATTTACTGATTTCTTTTGCCTTGGGAAGTCTCCATTGTGGAAACTGTATTGATGCAGATCTATACCTTACCTGTTACTGCCTTAGAGAGCTAACTGAGGCACAAGTTCCCTATTGGCAGTCTGCTACTATGTATTAGGGACTGAAGGCTCCTTTTCTGGTTCCAAGGCTATCCTGGTTCCCTATCTTACTATGCTAGACTGCTTCTTTATATTGCCTTTACTATTAGAGTAAATGAGGGTATTATATAGACAGTTTAGAAATTTAAAAAAAAAGATATATCTTTTAAAAATAAAATTCTCTCTTTTTTGGCCTGTTTCCCATTTTTATAGTAAAATCTAGCGGGTAGGTAGTATTGGGATAATTTTTTGGAAACATATCTGTGAAACCATTTCAATACAAATATTATAGGAAATTTGTGTTGGTAATTCCATGAAATGTCTTAAAAGACAGTTTAAAGACTCTCAAACCCTTTCCTTTATGCTAGAGAACTTTAAAATGTAAGTTATCATTCTAGTATGCCTAGGATTTTTTTCTCTAAGAACCAGTAATATTTGGTTCTTCCAGTCCATCAAGAAGGCAACAGAAGTATTTATTTTTCCAGCATTAAATATTATGGCACAAGAGTTAAGAGTATTTTGTAGGCACAGACATTTTTAAAGGAGAAAGTTATTTTGCTTGATTGCTTGCAATGTCTGTTAGTTACATGGTGTGTTGATAAGCTCTAAATGAATGCAAAACCAGTCTCCTGAGAATCTGCACAATTAATTACTGATCTTGGGAATTTAATATTGCATGTGAAGATAATATGATAAGATTTTGGGCAACAAAACTCTTAAAGTGATTGAATATTGATTCATCATCAAACTGATAAAATCTATTTTTAAATCCAATACGTTCAAGTAGTTGATTCATGACCACTTTAAAAATGCTTATAAAGAGCATATAAACTTTTCTCTTTCAAAAAAGATATCTTGTATTATTCACATTTGATTTTCTAAAAATCTCTTTCCTGTTTTTTAAAGGAAATCTTGTTCAGAAGCATTATACTTGTATTTTAATGGAATGTTTTTTGTGCATTAAGTTGTCTTTCAAAACAGTAGTAAAACAACTTTATGAGACACTCACAGCTTGACTGGATCAATGTTGAATTATTAAGGATGTCAACTAATAGTAGTTAACCTTCAAATGTTAGGAACATCCGACAGTTTGTGAATATTGTGGGGATAATTTTTTAAAATTAATTACAGATAAAAGCCTTTTCCTATTTATCATGGTCATTCTTTCAGCTTTTCAGTTTTCAAATAGTTGGAAGTTCTCTCTTCAGTTGCGCTTCTTTTTGATATTCAGAGGACTTTGGTTCCAATCAAGGCATTTCCCTTTATCCTCAGATGATGTTGGGAAGTCATTGAATATAATTAGGTTTCTTTTTCCTAATATTCTAAATGAAAGGGTTAAGCTTGATAATTCTTTCCCATTATAAATCTTATGGTCATATGTAATGTCAATATTCTTTCCAAAAACATTTTTCCTCTGTGAAATACTTGGGTTCCTTTAAGTAAAGCAGAATTTAAGTAATAAGTGAATAGAGTTGCTTTTCATAGATTTTTACAAATAGATAATGTGTTACCTGACAGTAAAGTGAAGTAATAACAATATTTTAGGTCAATTAACCAGTTATTTATTATGGTTATCTTAAAAGTGTTTCTTCTAGACTGTTGGAACTGAAAAGATTTCTAGCTATTAATTAGCTTTAATCCCTCATTTTGCAGATGACATAAAGTGTAGAGAGGTGAAATGATTTGCCCAAAGCTTCACAGTAAGTTTTTAATTACTATTTTAAATCACTGGAGTCTTTATTTGTATTTTTTTAACTTAGCGATCCTTTTTAGTTCACTTCTTTCCCCTAATAAGATTGAATAAATATGGATGAAAGAGTATCCTGAGCATTTGTAGTATGCTTATATTACATTTTTTATTGGGTAATTCTCTAGAAAGAAGCAATTGTTTTTTTCCTAAGGCAGTACTTTTTTCCCTAATAAAGTTTTTTATTTTCAAAATATATGCATGGATAATTTGACAACATTGACCCTTGCATAGCCTTGCATTTCAGATTTTCTCCTCCTTCCCCCCACTTCCTCCCCTAGATGGCAAGCAATTCAATATATGTAAAGCTTGTTAAAATATATGTATAAACATTTATACAATTCTCATGTTTCACAAGAGAAATCAGATGAAAAAAAAAGTAAATGAGTAAGAAAACAAAATGCAAGTGAACAAAAAAAGAGTGAAAATGCTATGTTGTGATCTACCCTCAGTTCCCACAGTCCTCTCTCTGGGTGTAGATGACTCTCTTCATCACAAGATCATTGGAACTGGCCTCGATCATCTCATTGTTGAAGGGAGTCCATCAAAATTGATTGTTGTATAATATTGATGTTGCCATGTTTGATAATTTCTTGGTTCTGCTCACTTCACTTAGCATCAGTTCATGTAAGTCTCTCCAGGTGTCTCTGAAATCACCCTGCTGATCATTTCTTACAGAACAATAATATTCCATAACATTCATACACCATAATTTATTCAGCCATTCTCCAATTGATGGGAATCCATTCGATTTCCAGTTTCTTCCCACTACAAAGAGGGCTGCTACAAATACTTTTGCACATGTGGGTCCCTGTCCCTCCTTTAAGATCTCTTTGGGATACAAGCCCAGTAGAAATATTGCTGGATCAACGAGTATGCAGTTTGTTAGTCCTATGGGCATAGTTCCAAACTGCTCTCCAGAATGGTTGGATCACTTCACAACTCCACCAACAATATATTGTTCCAGTTTTCCCATATGCCCTTCAACATTCAACATTATCTTTTCTTGTCATTTTAGCCAATCTGAGAAATGTGTAATGGTACCTCAGAGTTGTCTTAATTTGCATTTCTCTGATCAATATTGATTTAGAGTACCTTCTCTTATAATTAGAAATAGTTTTAATTTCTTCATCTGAAAATTGTCAATTCTCTATATATTTTAGAAATGAGGTAAGGCAGTGCTTCTTTCCATTGGGCTTTTTAATGTTTTTTTTAAAATCATAGTAATTTAGTTTAAGAAAATTTCCTAACTTTCATATATACTTGTGTTTTGTTAAGTACCTGTTTCTTGAAACCTTGAAGTTGGTAAGTATAGTGCATTTAGATATTTCAGTCTAGTAAAATGACGAGTTCAAGTTGTACCCATGATAGCTACTAAATTAATAGTCACCTGTTTGTTATCTGCAAAATTGGTATGTAAGAGCACCTATATATCAAATAAGATAATATAGGTAAAACACTTTTCTTGAAAGGTCTCCTTTCCTCTCTCCTTTTCCTCCCTTCCTCCCTTCTTCCTTTTTCTTCGTCTCTTCTTCCTTTTTCTTCCTCCCTTCTTTGCTATTAGCTTTGAACCTGCTTTTTCATGAAAGTAGTTGGAAATTCTTAGTACTACACTTGTTATTAGGGTTATTGTGGCTCTGCCTTGTCTTAAGTTCATTGAATTTGAGGAGGTTATCTGCTAGCCTAAAGAACCATTGTTATCTCTTGAATGATATTTTAGTAGTCAATGGCATAATTACCAAGCAGGTTTTCTTCCCCTTTGAGATGATGAGTAATATTCAGACATGGGCTTAAATCTGGCCATGCACTTTGCTTGGCCTGTATCTGCTACTGGTTCTACTGGTATACCTTGCCAGGGGCTTATTAATTGCTTATTGCTTACTTACTGAAAAAGAAACTAGGTCCTTAAGTTGCCTTTCTGATGTAAACATCCTGCCAGTTAATGTTTGAGCTAGAGAGAGGATGGTGCTGAGCAGAGAGATTCTGAACCAATAGTGCTTTAGAAAGTGTAATAGATAGGGTAATAAGTTTGTTTCATTGGATCCTCATTTGGTTTGGGGGAATGTTCCAATTTAATTGTTTGAGCATAATGATCTTCCTAGATATGTTGTAGATTCTTTTAGTTTTAGTTCTGAATTAATAGTTTGAGGAAAAGTAGTTAGTAGTGATTATAGTTTTTAACTATTCACTTTTTTCTAGTTTTTGTCCAAAAGCAAATAGACCCAAGCCCCATCTCAGGGCCTCTGTAGAAAGACTGTGTAATTAGCATAATAGTTGAAAGTTTTGCAGTCCAGTAAAACTTATTTTTGATTAATCCTGAATCATAAGAATTTAATTTTCTGCATTCAGCAAGACTTTTTCATTTTAACTTAAACTGTTTTGTGTGCTTCCCATAAATGTGAGATGTTTCCATATTGTGCTGTCTTGTTTAGATTTTACTCATTTATTTTATATAATTTTCAAATTGGTTTAAGAAATTAAAGTAATTGCGAATTATTTCTATAAGATTCCTGACTGTGTGGGTGTACTATCCTCTCTGGAGAAACCCTTTTTATATTGGCAGATTTGTTGATGAGGATGCACTTCTCCCACACTCACTGGTTTATAAAATGAAGCTTGCATTTGGTAAGAAATAACAAATGGTTTTGAATGTTATTCAGGGTGACTGTGATTGAGAAACAATTTGTAGTTTAAATTGAAACAGAATTAGAATTACAGACATAATGCATTGGCTTCCTAAATGTTTTCTGCTTATGTATAGAAGGCACACTTGGGACATGCTGGTCTTGTTTGGGCCAGTTTTGTGTGTCACAGTGTTTAACTTGTTTGATTTGTACAATTCTTTTCTTGAAAATAGGTTGGAATTTGAACTAGTCAGGGAGGCCTTGGAGAATTGAATTTAGAAGGTCCCTTGAAGAGGGATGTTGTCCAAAGAAAAGCTAGCTGTTTTTTGATGACGCAGGATTCTGTTTTCTAGGTGTCAGTCGTGTTTTGAGGTTAAATAATTATCCAAGGAAGACTTGAGACAGTCCAGTCACATCAATAAGTGTTAAGTGTCAGTTATGTGCTGGGTGCTGTAATAAATGCTGAAGATAGCAAGAAAGGCATGAAAAGTCTCCACTCATCAAGGAGCTCGAAGACTGATAGGGAGAAAACTTGCAAACAATTGTGTACCAACAAGACCAACCAGGACTGGGAAAGGTAAGAAAGAGTATTAAGTAGGATTAGGCATGGCATCTTGCAGAAGGTGAGACTGTAGCTAAGACTTGGAGGAAACTGGGAGGCCAAGCTGAGAGAGAGAGAGAATGCTTGGAGAAGGAGAAATGGAGCGGCTTGTGTGTGGAGCAGCCAGGAGGTAATTGTCTTTGGTTTCATCCTAGAATATGTGGAGGGAAGTGAGGTGTAAGAAGACTGAAAAGGTAGGAGGGGGCCAGGTTCTGAAGGGCTTTCTAAGCCAGAGATTTTCTCTTTGATCCTGGAGAAAATGAGGAATTGCTGAAGTTTATATTGAATGGGGGAGTGGCTTGGTCAGACTTGTGCTAATATTAAAAATTGTTAGTTTTTCCTGATAGAATTTTTAAAAAGTATATTTGGCATAGAAAATAGTTTGAATTGTATATAGCTTTGGTTAAGAGATTTTATTTTGTTTCAAATTTTAAAACCACCCACAAACTTTCTCCAACTAGTGGTGCTTCCCTGCCTTTTTTAAAGTCCTAATTAAAATCCAATCTTTTGCAGGAAACTTTCCCTAACATCTCTTAATTTTAGGGTTTCCCTTTTTAAAAAATTTCCTATTTATCCTTTATATAGCTACTTTGTATAAATTTGCATATTTTCTTTCCCCCTGAAATTGTAAGCTCCTTGAAGGCAAGGTTGTTTTTTTTTTTTTTTTTTTTTTTTTTTTCTGTACCCACAGTGCCAGCACAGGGCCAGGCACATGGTAGACATTTAATAAATGTTTATTGAATCGAAGAAGATATCAACTATGAGAGTAAGATGATAAACCCTGGTCTTACCTCCATTTAAAATGATCACAGTTTTATATGAATGATGTCTTTCTGAAGACATTGGAATCACTGGACAGGAAAAGACAGTCATTCTTTTATGACCATAGAGAGCTTTTTATGCTTTCCAAGATGTCATCCTTTGGCTGGAAGAATGAGGGTGGGATAGTGTAGTCTATTGGTTGGAAAATTTCTGCCAGTATCAAACATGGCTGACATTGTTTTCCTTTAAGGGATATAATATAGTCAATTTACAGTTAGAACTTTATTTTTAAAAAGAGATTGTGGATATATTCAACCTGCTATGGATACTCAGATATAAAAAGATCAAATTTAAGTTTTGTCTTTCAGGATTTCCAAGAAGACATTTCTGTTTTGATTGTTAACATGATAACAATATAGAGAGCTTATATTCACTATCCACTATCACATTATTTTAGAGATCCTTCTAAGTTATTAGGTTATGACCTGTGACCATTTCTATACACATGTTTGCCCCATCCTATTATTAGTACAGATTCCTAATTGGTCCTCTTGCCATTCTTCCTATTCTCTTATACTAATTTTAATCTCTTTCAAATACTACTTTGGATTATTCCTATCAAATGTAGTTGCATATAAGAAAAAATTGAGTCTCCTTAGTGGGGCAAACATTAAACATACATATCCTTTATCTTAATCCAGGCATTTTAAGGCCGATGGATCTCAATTTAGATTACTTTTAATGTATGTCCATTGAAAGGGAGTTTAGCCTAAATTGGCTAGAGTCAAAATTTCGTTGTTATTTTTTTTCTAGGTCATTAAAATAGTTTCTTGGGAGTCTGATTGGTATAGCACTGAATAAATAGATAAGTTTAGGGAGTATTGTCATCTTGATTATATTCGCTGGGCCTATCTAAGAGCACTGAATGTCTTTCCAATTATTTAAATCTGACTTTATTTTTGTGGCAAGTGTTTCGTAATTAGAGTCAAAATTTCAATCTGGGGAGTAGTGCCAAATATATTATTAATGAAAAGATAGGTTGGGTTGTGCACTCATCTTATAGGATTGTTGAGGAATTTAGATTTTATTCTTTAGGGAATGGAGAGCCATTGAAGGTTTTGAAGTATTTACCTCCTGGTTTCACTTTTAAATAGTCTGAGTTGCAGGGTTTAATTTTTAGGATATTATTCCTTTATCCAGGGGGTTCTCAAACTACTGCCTATGGGCCAGATGCTGCCGCTGAGGACATTTATGGGCCTGCTGGGTTATGGCAAATGGGCTGAGGGGCGGAGACAGAGTGTGAGCTTTTGTTTTTACAGTCTGAGGGACAGTGAACTGGCCCCTATTTAAAAAAGTTTGAGGTCCACTGTGGTTTATACCCTGTCCTCAGCCTGTCTCTCTAGCATTGTCTCCAACTACTCTCTAATATGAATTCAAAGTTTCAGCCAATTTAGATTATTCTTTTCTTTCTAAACATATATTGCATATTCTTGCCTCTGTGCATTTTCCTATATCATTCTTTTTGCCCAGAATGTATTTACATGAGATTTATTAAAATAAGTTGCTCTTAGATTTTATTAAAGTTGTTAGGCTATGAAGATAGCTTCTCCAAACTCATTTATGTAAGGAAGGCCGAAAATATGGAAAGAAAGAAATTCTGGAAGAAAATAATTGTTCTACAGTCGGCTGTACCAAAGTTTGATGCATTTGATCATATAAGTACTTGTTTGGCAGAACTTGATGGACATGTGGGAATAGTTTCATATCTTCTTAGCTCTAAGTGGGGTAAAAAATTAGTGGGGAAAATGGTATAATTATGCCAGACTTTGTACCATGGCAACAGCTGAGTGTTCCGTACTAACCAGAAAGACTAGGAGTAGGCTGGATAGCAGAAAAAACAAATTAGATTAGATTGCTCCAGAGATTTTATGATAGTTAATATATGGACATTTTCAGTTATTGCATGGTTTGGGGGTGGGGAAGGAGAGGGATTACAAATCATCAAAGAATAGTCTTTAGCATAAAAAAATCCACTTAACTAACACCTAAGTAAAGCTGAGCAGACCCCATGTTTAACAGTGAATATTTAAGAAAGCAGATAATTAGGAAGAATTTGCTGTCATGAAAATACCTACTTTATTTAGTTTTGTGCACTCAAAATGTTTTTTGATTCTGTTGAAACTTGCTATCTATTGAGAAACCTCGAAGCAGGTTAAACTGTTATTAGATTCAATAACCTAAAGTTTTTAACATTCTGAATTAACTATTAAACTTTTGTAAAGTTCTGTTTCTCTAAGTTGTAATCGTTCTCTGGGGGCAGATTTTCTTGGGGAGCTTCTGGAGGGCAGCCTTGGCTTTAGTTCCAATTCAGCAATCCCAAAATGCAGCCAAGAGTTAAAGTCCAGATCCTCTATTGAGTCCTTCAAAATCCTGAATCTTTTTCTGGGGTCCAGGCTAGCTTTAATAGAGGCTCTTTGGTTCCCCCATGAGCTCTTGTCAGAATGTCTCCAGCCAGCTTCAGTCTCTAACTCCCTCGGAATCCAAAGCCTCCAGCCAGCGGGAAGGTAGACGTGGGAATGAAATCTTGACTCTGAATCTCCTAGAGTGTGGTATTGTGGGTTTCCCAGAATTCAATCCTAGTTGTGAATCTCCCGGAAGTCTATAAGCAGGCTTTTCCTTTAGACTTGTGAATCTGCTGGACTTGCTGAATCCTGGCTCTCTGGATCTCCTCTGAAGTCCCCTGAAGTTCTCCCGGGAAGTCTTGTCCTTGACTCAATCCAGACTGATTCCTCCCCACTGAATCTTGGCTCCTTATATCCTCCCAGAGAATGGGCTTGTGGATACTCCCTGGGCTCCTTAAAATTATGCTCTCTTAAAGGTGTGAAAGGTGTGAACTCTGAACCAGAGAATTGTTAAGTACCATGCTAAATTAGATAATTAAATCCATTCCAGTGACTTAGCACCTTGTAAGAATCCTAACATACTTTGATTCTTTACCAAAGGTATTTCGAAGGAGGAAGTTTGTTTCATAATAAAATGTCATAACCAAATTTTTAATCCCATTCTTTAATTCTTTTTTGTCATCTCTAAGTAAGTCTTTATGCTTTAGACCCACACTTAAGGGTTAAAAATATACTTTTGAGAAATATATGGTAGGATGGTAAGACTCAGAGTAGATATTTATGTCATTATCAATTTTGCAGTTCTTCAGTGAGATACTTCTGAGTTCTGTGATTAGCATATGTTAACTTTTTTTTAATCAATGATTTCTTTGAAAGCATAATGCCATGTTCATTAAATTTGCATATGACAAAGTTAGGATGGATAATTACTATCTTTGATGACCATCAGGATCCAAAAGATTGTAATAGGCTAGACCACTGTGTGGAAACTAATAAATGAAGTCATAAATGTAAGCCTTCTACTTGGGTTCAAAAAATTAATTTTCCAAGGCCAAGATAGGTGAAGGATGATTAGATAGCAGATTATCAGGAAAATATCTATGTATTAGGAGGTTTTAGTGGAATAAAAGATCAATATGATACAAAAAAAAATTTGCTTCTTTGGCAAAGTCATAAAGCCTGAAATTGGTTTCCATGTTTGGAGTAACAAAAGATAAATAATTTTTGAATATGATTTTATTTAACTGGATCAACTTTACATTATGTTTTCAAGTAAATCATATTGCCATGTATGAAAAGATATACATTTGAACAAAATTAAAAGAATGGTGTAAAACTGCAGTGGACATCTAGATGGCACAGTGAGGAGTCAGAAAGACCTGAGTTCAAATATGATCTCCTCCCAAAGAAATACTAAAGAGCGGAAAGGGACCTGTATGTGCCAAAATGTTTGTGGCAGCTCTTTTTGTTGTAGCTAGAAACTGGAAGTTGAATGGATGCTCATCAATTGGAGAATGGTTGGGTAAATTATGGTATATGAAGGTTATGGAATGTTATTGCTCTGTAAGAAATGACCAGCAGGAGGAATACAGAGAGGCTTGGAGAGACTTACATCAACTGATGCTGAGTGAAATGAATAGAACCAGAAGATCGCTGTACACTTCAATGTTGTGTGAAGATGTATTCTGATGGAAGTGGATATCTTCAACATAAAGAAGATCCAACTCACTTCTAGTTGATCAATGATGGACAGAAATAACTGCGCCCAGAGAAGGAACACTGGGAAGTGAATGTAAATTGTTAGCACTACTGTCTATCTACCCAGGTTACTTACACCTTCGGAATCTAATACTTAATGTGCAACAAGAAAATGGTATTTACACACATATATTGTATCTAGGTTATATTGTAACACATGTAAAATGTATGGGATTGCCTGTCATCGGGGGGAGGGAGTGGAGGGAGGGGGGGATAATTTGGAAAAATGAATACAAGGGATAATATTATAAAAAATTACTCATGCATATATACTGTGGGAAAAAAATTCTAAATTAAAAAAAAATGTGATCTCTGACACTTACTGGCTGTGTGACCCAGGGCAAGTCATTTCACCTTGTTTGCCTCAATTTCCTCATCTGTAAAATGAGCTGGAGAAGGAAATGGCAAACTACTATCTTTGCTGAGAAAATCCCCATTGGGCTCACAAAGAGTCAGAAATGACTAAAGCAATTGAACAGCAAGTTGCAGAACTTGATAAAATTAGTGATTTGATTAGAAAATTAGAGTGTAATCATTTCTAGTGCTTACTAATTTTCTCACTGTTCAATTTGAATAAAGCTTTTGTTTTGTCTTTATTATTTTGCTTTTTCCTTAACATAGTGTTCTTGTTATGCCATATGTGTTAAAAAAAATCTTTGGTTTTGTGCCAGAGTAACCTGTTGAAGAGCCTTAACTAAAGGACATGAAAAACCCAGAAATGTGCCAATTTGATATAAATAGTTACAGAGTATAAGGGAATTATCCATTTTAAGGGACAAATCTAAAGGACTTCTTGACAATGCCTCTTGCGCTCAATACTGATAAATAAACTATCTCTTTACACCTGATTCTTTTGGTAATTTGATGGATCAATAATTTCATTCATTTGGATATCTCCTCCGTTACAAAGCATCACATAAACTTTCTTATGCTGTATGAATTTTGGCAGCTAGATGGTGCAGTGGATTGAGCATTGGGTTTGGAATCTGTCTTCAGATTTTCCTTTAGACACTTAACTAATTATGTGATCCTGGGCAAGTCACTTCACTCTTTTTACCTCAGTTTCTTCATCTCTAAAATGAACTGGAGAAGATGCTTCAGTATCTTTGCCTAGAAAACCCCAAATAGGGTCACAAAGAGTTAGATGTGAACAATTAGACTGAACAGCAATGAATGTTGTCTATGTTTTTCATAAATCCTCCACAGAGGAATCTACCAAACATGCCAGTTGCCTTGTTCTAGGGCTTTTTACATATTGAGCTCTTTAGCTATATTTAACTTGTACCAAAATTATTTGATGAGTCAATAACCACTTATTAAAGTCTTACTATGTTCTAGGGATGGTATACACATAAACAAAGAATGAGACAATATCATCCAAGGAGCTTCCATTCAATTGAAAGTGGTTGTGTGTATATGTGATATAAAAGAAATACAAATATAAAGTAGTTAATAAGTTGAGGGTATTAGGAAAGGCTTTGTTTAGATAATGATCCTTTGTCTTAAAGGTCTTCAAAATATGTCTTTTCTTGCCTACACTCTCACATCTCCCACTACCTATTGAACATCTTGAGACACTTGATGTATTGTAAACATCTTAAACTCAACATATCCAAAATTGAACTCTATCTTCTCCCAAACTCTTCCTTTTTCTAATTTCCTTATTGCTATTGAGGTTATCACTGTGGTCTCAGTTTCTGAGGTTTAACTACTCCTCACTCACCTTCCTCACCTCCACCCCAGTCTGTGGCCAGATCCTGTTGATTTTACATCACCATCCTAGGCCAAGCCCTTCTGCCTCATGCCTAGAGTATCAGGGTTGATACTAGTTAATCTCCTTGCTTCAAGTCTCCACTCCAATTTAGCCTCCACTAAGCTGTCAAAGCGATCTTCCTAAAGTGAAGGTCTGAATGTCATCCCTGCCCCCAAATCAGTTCCAAAGGCTCCCCCTTATTATTTCCAAGAATAAATATAAAATCCTCTGGTTGGTTGTCAAGGCCCTTCATAACTTGGGTCCTTCCCCGGCTTCTTGTAGCTTCCATTTCCTCCCATCCCCCATATATTTGGTAGCTCATTGAGACTGACCCCCTTTCTTCGGAACACCAATTAAAATTCTGCCTTGTACAGAAAGTCTTTCCTGATAATTCCCAATTCTTATGTCTTCTTTCTGTTGATTATCTCTATTTGTCCTATAAATATTGCTTTTTTGGTACATAGTTGTATACACATCTCCCTCTTGAGAGGAGAGGCTACTAGTTTTCGGCCTTTCTTTGTGTCCTTGGTACTCAGAATGGTGCCTGGTTTGCTGAGGACTGAGAGGAAGGAAGAAGAACACTTTTGGGCCAGGAGATTGTAAAGTGGGAGGATAGACGAAATATATAAGAAGATTGGAAAGGAGGGTAGGAAGTGGTCATGGTGGAAAGAGCTGTAAATGCCCAGAAGAATTTATATTTAATCCTAGAGGTAACAGGGACTTACTTTGGTTTGAGTAGGAGGGCTGAATAGTCAGACTTATACTTTAGGAAAATCACTAATAATTATATGAAAAATGGAGTAGTTTGAGAAGAGACTTTTAAGGGAGGAATTATCATTTTTTTCAGTTGTGTCTGATTCTGATCTCATTTCAGATTTACTAGGGAAAGATTATGCAGGGATTTGCCATTTAAATTTCTCCAGCTCATGTTACAGATGAGGAAATTAAGACAAACAGGGTTAAGTGACTTGCTCAGGATCGGGTTTCAACTCCAGAAGATAAATTTCTGACTCTAGGTCTGGTACACTCTCTCCCCTGGAACACCTAGCTGCAGGAAGGAGGTTATTGTAATAATTTAGATCTGAAGTGATGAGAGTCTGAACTAAAGAGATGGCTATGTGAGTGGAGAGGAGATATAGAAGAGAAATTGATTATAGATCAAGAAATGGTAAGATTTAGTGACTTGATTGGATGAATGATGTGAGAGAAAAGTGGAGGTAAACAATGATGTTGTCAACCTGAGTGACTTGGAAAAATGTTGATATCTACCAAGTAATAGAGACATTCGAAAGTCAGGTAGGTTTAGTGGAAAACCTTATGAGTTTTATTTTGGGTATATTTAGTTTGAGTTACTGATAGAATATATCAGTTCAAAATGTTCAGTAAAGTTTACAGGAATTCAAGAGAAAAACTCTTGCTCTTGGAGACTTTTTCATTCACTTCTATTTAGTAAACATTAAATGCTTACTATGTGCCAGTCTTGTGTTAAGTGAGGAGGATATAGAAAGAAGCAAAAGACTGTTCCTGCTGTTGAGGAGTCTAAAATCTGATTGGATAAATAACATGCAAACAAATATATACAGAATGAGCAATATACTTGCTAAATAGAATGCAATTAATAGAGGGAGTGCAACTTGAATTAAGAGAGTTTGAGAAAGATGGGATTTTAAAGGTGGACAAGGAAGACTGCATGATAGGCCCAGAATTTTTGTTTTGTTTGTGACATAGCCAAGAGGCTAGTGATATTGGAATGAAGAGTTATGTTATGGTGAGTAAAATGTCAGAAAGGGAGAGAGGACTAGGCTATGAGAGCTTTGAAGGTCCAACAGCATTTTATATTTCATGTCTGGAGATGAAAGGGAGCTGTTGAAGTTTATTGAGTAGGGAGGCAGCATGGTCATGCACTTGTTTTAGGAAAGTCATTTTGGTGGCTATATGGATGTTGGATTGTAGTGGTGAGAGACTTGAGGCAGACAGACTCTCCAGTAGATAATGGTTTAGGTGTGAGGTGGTGAGGTCCTGTACCCTGGTGCTGGCAGAGTTAGTGAAGAGAAGGGATATATTCAAGAATTTTGAAAAGGTGAAATTGATAGTTCTTAGCTCCAGATTGCATAGGGAGGTTGAGATAAATGAGGAGTCCGGGATGACTTCTAATATGTGAGTCTGACATGTTGCCCTCCACGATAATAGGGAATGTAAGGTTGGGAAGGTTTAGAGGGAAAAATATTAAGTCCTGTTTTGGACATGTTTAGTTTAAAAATGCCTATTGCCCAGATTATGAGATGGCAGCTGGATGTCCAATCCATAAAAGCTGACATATCATTTTAAAATTTATGAAACATTTCACACAAATTATCTTTTTTGACCCTTAGGAATAGATCTATGAGATGGGCAATATTTGTGTGCTTGTTGCCATCAGGCAACAAGCCTGATGAGGAAATCAAGGTTCACAGAAGTTAAGTGACTTGCTCTTGGTTATATAGGTAAGTAACTCATGAGTAAGTCTTCCTAATTCTAAAGACCAGTTTGCTGCTTGAGCCAGTACATCAGAAATAGGCAGTGCACATGAGCAATGAATTGGGTACAAAATTGGTTGAAAGGATGATTTAAGAGCATATGGATTACTTTTTTTTAAAATAGTTTTTATTTACCAGATATATGCATGAGTAATTTTACAACATTGACAATTGCCAAACCTTTTGTTCTAATTTTTCCCCTCCTTCTTCCCCCCAAGATGGCAGGTTGACCAATACATGTTAAATATGTTAAAGTATAAATTAAATACAATATATGTATACATGTCCAAACAGTTGTTTTGCTGTACAAAAAGAATCGGACTTTGAAATAGCGTACAATTAGCCTGTGAAGGAAATCCAAAATGCAGGCGGACAAAAATAGAGGGATTGGGAATTCTATGTAGTGGTTCATAGTCATCTCCCAGAGTTCTTTCGATGGGTGTAGCTGGTTCAGTTCATTACTGTTCTGTTGGAACTGATTTGGTTCATCTCCTTGTTGAAAATGGCCACATTCATCAGAAATGATCATCATATGATATTGTTGTTGAAGTATACAACGATCTCCTGGTCCTCAGTTCACGTAAGTCTCTATATGGATTACTTTTTGCAAATATTGCAGGTATTCTAATGATCCTGAGTCTCATTCCAGTACAAAGATTCATCTTTGAAGGAAATAGTGATATATTTGTAGCTATAGAATGGCAGAGAGACTTTTGTATTTCCAGAAATTGTCCTACCTGTTTTTATTCAAGAAATGAGAATCTCATGTAGGCTTTTCAGTGTTGGGTTATTAGGTTGAGAAACAGTGGTTTCATTTAGCTTCATGATAATACCTCAAGTTAATTCTCATTCCTCATTACCCCCCCCCCCCCCCGTAGTTTATAAAGACTTTACAATGGATTCTAGATTATAAATAGTTGCAATCTTAAATTTTTCTAGATTAAATGTGCAAATTGATAGAGCATCATGCTTTTCATTCTTATGGATTGTGCTACTTTATATTCTTTAGGTATCTAAAGTGAAATTCTCCGAAACATCAGTATATAGAATTTGATTAGTTGCATTAATTAATTAGTTAAAATAAGTATTTCTAGCTAAGAATATACCTATATTTCTGTTTTGTACCTTTGGAAATTTGAGGAAACTTGAATTCTGTAAGATCAGTATATGGATATAATAAAATATACAAATGCAGATTAACAGCTCTTATTTACCTGCGTTGTAATTGCCATCTTTAATCCTGAACATTGTTTTATTTTTGGTGTCTGAAACATTTAATGAGTATTATTGATGGTTGCTTCTATTTACCATCCTCCAAATCAAGTAATTTTGACTGTTTTGTTCAATGAATAAATTCCTAGTGCCTTTTGACACTCAAGAGGGACATACTATTTCTTGAAAGACTTTGCTTTGGTTTTCTATCTGCGTGTTTCTTAAATTGGCATTTCACTTTTAGTCCAGTAATGTGTCTTGGCTTGTCTGAGGGACTAATTAAAATATAATTATTGGAGAAGATACTCTTGTCTAAACAGGATTTAAAATACAGAGAAACCGTACTACATTTGATATTAGGATGACATAGATGAATTTTATAGCATTGCAAAGCTAGTATGGTAGTCCTGTTTCCAAAGGAGGTGAGCTTGGTTAAAACTTGCCTGTTCTCTGGACCTCAGTTTCTGTTGGTGTAAAACAAGGGAATTGGAACAGATGACTTCTAAAGTGCCTTTTAGATTTTTTTTTAAACCAGGCTCTTAACTTGAAATTTTTATTGATCTCTCTCTCTCTCTCTTTTTTTTTTAAATCACTTTCATTTCCAAATATTTCTTTAATCCCTCCTCACTTGCTCAGAGACCTGTTACCTTTAACAAAGATGGAAAAAAAAAAGGAAGGGAGGACAGTAATTCATCAAAATGAAACAATACAATAGCCAAATATACCTACATCTAATGTTTTGTAACCATATGCCTGAAAAGAAGGGAGGGAGATGCATATTTTTCATCTTTTTAGGACCAAGCTTGATCATTTTTACACTATTTAGGATTGCATTGTATATACTGTATTGCTTTTCTGATTCTGCTTAGTTACTTTTCCATTAGTTCGTATAAGTACTCTTGCTCCTTTGAATTCATTTTCATTCTTATTCTGCATTAATGTTTGCTTAGCCAGTCCACAATTGATATATTGCTTTGTTTCCAGTTGCCCTTCCACATCTAACATTTTGTAATTCTATGATCAGTGAGATGATTTTAAATGAAAGTCTTAATTTTTTTTTCAAGAGAAAGTAAAAAGAGTAGTATTTGATTTATTTCAATGTTCAAAATCCATAATTTAGTTGGTGTGGAGACAACCCTCCTTCTTCCTCTTGACACTGATTTCAGCCTACTTCAGGAAATAGTAAAAAAATATATCACACTGAAGTGTAATAATCCTTTTGAATTTAGCTGGTTTCTCCAGGCCTCAGATAGTTAATCTAGAACAGAAACTGGACCAGAACTCGGAACTTTTCCAGCTTGTTAGGACCTGTAATGCATATGCTTTGCTGTCATAACCTCTAGAATCTGGGGTCATTGGTGCAAAACTTTTTTTTTTTTTTAATAGCTTTTTATTTACAAAACATGCATGGGTAATTTTTCAATATTGACCTTTGCAAAACCTTCTGTTCCAAATTTTCCCCTCCTTCCCCTCACTCTCTCCCCTACATGGCAAGTAGTACAATACATGTTAAATATGTTAAAATATATGTTAAATCCAATATATATATATATATACATACATACATACACACACATATACATACACATACATACACGTAACATGCTGTTGTCTCCAGAAGCTGCCCCGCTCTCTGGGGGGAGATCTGCTGTGTCAACTCAAATCTCTCGGACAGATTCTTCTTCCTATAGAGAACCGTTGTCTCCAGACAGTTGCCATTATCTAGTCCAGAGAAGTGATTTCCCTTTCTGCAGAGAGCTGCCTCAAGTCTGGTCTAGAGCAGAGACTCCCTTTTCCTCCAGAGCTGCCCTCTTTTATCCTCCCAGAGAATGGGCATGGGATAATGCAAGGGCTTCTGGGAAGAAGTACTTCAACCAATGAACTTGCTCCTCTTAAGCATGCAAGCTCTTCCCCAGGAATTCACAAGTCAAACTCCCAGGAAAGGCCGGAACTAGAAAATTGTCAAGTACCGACTTAGCACTTAGTAAGAACCTAATATCTCATTATCTCATTAGCACTTAGGAAGAACCTAACATCATACATATATATACATACACATACACATATACATATATATATATATATATATATATATATATATATATATATATATATATATATATATATATATATATATATATATATATATAAACATATTTATAGGTATACACACATATATATATGTATACACACATATTTATAGTTATCTTACTACACACAAAAAATGGATCTAGAAAGAAAAATAAACAAACCTGAGAAGGAAAACAAAAATGCAAGCAAACAACAATAGAGTGAAAATGCTATGTTGTAGTCCACTCAGTTCCTACACTCCTCTCTCTGGGGCTCTCTTCATCACAAGATCACTGGAACTGATTTGGTTCATCTCATTGTTGAAGAGAACCACGTCCATCAGAATTGTTCATCATATCATCTTCATGTTGCTGTGTATAATGATCTCTTAGTTCTGTTCATTTTACTTACCATCGGTTCCTGTAAGTCTGTCCAGGCCTTTCTGAAATCATCCTGTCGATAATTTCTTACAGAACAATAATATTCCATAACATTCATATACCATAATTTATTCAGCCATTTTCCAATTGATGGGCATCCATTAATTTTCCAGTTTTTACAACTGTTTGGTCATGCATACATATATTGTATTTAATTTATACTCTAACATATTTAACGTGTATTGGTCAACCTGCCATCTGGGGTGGGGGGAAGGAGGGGAAAAATTCTGGTAAATAAAAACTAGCCACTACAAAAAGGGATGCCACAAACATTTTATTGGTGCAGAACTTTAATGGAGATGAAATCAAAGTTACTGTCTTAAATCCAAGACTGATGGTACTTTTCATCTTTATGCATAAATCACAGGTTTGATATTGAAACAAAATAACTTCAGCTACATTGTTCTTTTGAGCTGATTTTGACTTAAAAAAAATTGCCAGTCAATAAGTACCAAGCTATTTAAAAAATCACATAGAAGTAGGAAGCATTAACCCAGGTCATTTGGTTACCATGCTCTTATTTCTGTGCTGTTCCTTCCCCCCACCCCCACCCCTATTTAATATATATATATATATATATATATTTTTTTTTTTCCCCCTGATTACATGTAAACTACTTGGGGGAAGAGGACATTTTTGTTTTTGCATTCCCAGTGCTTAGCACATAGTAGGCACACAATAAGTATCTGTTGACTGATTTCAGTCATTTGATGTAAAATAATTTTCTGATCCAGAACAAAGATGAATTAAGAATTAAGCTATGCATCCTTTTGTAATCAAGGGAAATTTCTTATTTTTTCAGGTGGCCTTAGGAGTGAAATGAAATATCTATACATATACAGATAATCAAGCTACATTAAATTATAGTTATCAGCATTCACAATTTTTGGGATTCCCAATCCCCCTTCCAAGAAAAAAGTAATTTGAGGTCTATTTTGTAAGTGATAATACTTCTCAGCTCTGGAATGTATCGTTTATTGAGTTGGAGATAAAATTAATGTTACTTTTCATTGTCTTCATTTAAAAGTGAAAGTTTCTGCATAATATCTAAACTGAAGGGTCAACATTAATTATATTTTATGTGATTCTGGGAATTTTTGTTAGATAATAAATGTAGATTGTAATAGTGAGATTCAAGTAATAAGAGAAGTGAAATGTTTAGAAATTGTTCTGATTCTCTTTTTCCAAAATTTTTTTTTCTTAGTCATTAAAATTTCCCCACCTCTGGTTTCAAGAGTAGTTTTATGACTGAAGACATGTGGGTGATGGTTTCTGCACAGTCTTTAAAAACTGTTTTCTTCCATGGCAAGAATAATAAAATAGGAAAATCATATCACTAAGAAAACAATTTATGTGTATTTGAAGATTTTATAAATCTTGTGGACTTATCTTGGTTGGTTGGTCGCTTGTTGTCCATTTTCAAAGAGGACCAAAATGACATCACTGTTAGAAGAGAAAAGATTTGGAGTTCTGGGAGATCTACAAATGCATCTTTAGGATAATTATTCCATATTTTATTGGTTCAACAAAATAGCATTCCAGTACAATAAATATTCTGCCACAACAGTGGCTAATGAGATACAAAATCACATAATTGCATCAACACTTTTTTTCCCCCATGTAGAACTTGGTCTACTAAGAAAACACAGATTTCTTATTTTAAAATCTTCATTAACATGAATAGATGAATGAATGAATGATTAAAGCATTTATTAAGCATTTACTATGTGCAAAGCATTGGGCTAAGCTCTGAGAATACCAATGAGAAAGTAAAACAGATCTTGCTCTCAAGAAGCTCATATTCTAATGAGGGATAAACATGTATAGAAGGTTTTAGCTGGAAATCAGATGAAAAGATCCCATGATTTTTAGGGTACAGCTGCAAAGGAGCTGGTAATGCCTCTTCTTTAATGTTATTTTCAGTGATACAATCATATACATTTCTGATGTTGAATCATTTGCCAGTATCAAAGATTTTGAGGAAGGGAACTTTCTTACCTGTGTCTTTTGTAACTGTGGCTGCAGCACTTGACAGAGCCATGGCCATTTGTACATCTCTACAGGGGTTGCTTTCCAGACTGATGTCTGATGGCACTGGGCTGGAAGCATTGCCATTTCCAGGACTCCTGGGTGCAGAATTCTGGCTCTCTCCATAACTGTGTGAGAAGAGGTAGTGGTCAAGGGGGTGCTGATGTGATTTGATTTCCAAGCACATAACACCTCCTTTCTCTCCTCTTGGCACCTTCCTACTTCAGCCACTTGTGTGCCATTTGGCCAGTAGTTGTTGCTGGTGAGAAAGGTGATCCCCTTCTCTATAATGACATAATTTTAGGGGATCATTGAAGACTACAAGGTCTGGCCTGGAAGCATGTCTTGTGGTTTGGGGATGTTGCTATTCCCAAGGCTCTTGGGTTGTCTTTATCAGGGACTGAGGGAGACATGTGGGAAGCTAGGTGGTGGTGGCAGTTGGACTTGGATTGTTTCCTTTTGTCTGTAGACTAGCTTGCCTGTCTTATATATTGGCTTTATACCATTTGTGACTAAGTTTTTGCCATCTTTGCACTTGGTTGAGCAGAGGAAGAGAAGTTTAATTTGATTAATTGAAATAAGACATGATATCGTAGCACCCAAACTATTTGAATTTCTTTCATTGGGAACTCGAATCATTTATATATGGACTCTAACTCAAGGAGAATTCACAATGAATTATTTCCTTTGAACATCTGGGCATGCAGGGTTGGCATGTTCTTTGAGAGTGACTTAGTTAAAATATTTAAGAAAGTATATCCTTTTTATTCTTCTTGAGCTATGTTAAATAAATAAAGATTTCTTGGATGTAATACTGAATTCTTGACAAATGGGTTGGTCATATATTTAGTGCTTCTAATATGTATGTTGTCATTTAAAAAATAGACTTGTAAATCTCCAGGAAGATCTTTTACTGGTCTTAATGACATAATCTTTGCTCCCTGCCTAAGCAGTGCAGTAAGTAAAAGGACCTATGCAGATTCATTTCCTTAGTTCAATTATTAGAACCTAATTGATGCATGTAAGACAGTTTAAGAGTCTTTTTAATTGAACTCTTTCTCATGTAAATAATAGTAGTCCATGCTGTGAAGCTGTCTGAAGATAAAGATTACCTGGTGAAAAATGTTGGAAAAGTCAAGAAATTTAGACAAACCAAGAAAGGGAGTCTGTGGTCTGGGTGAGCAAAAAGAGTGTGTAAAATGGCAAGTGCTATATAAATCAGAGGAAAGCATCAATAATAAGAACAAGTTTTACTAGTCATCTTTTCTAATATGTTAAAGGAAAATATTTCTGCCTATGTAATTGCCTAGGTAATTTTCTATCCTATAAATGAAAGAAAATTTGAAGGGGTAATCCAAGGTAAACTGGTTGTATTATTGTGTAAGTTCATTCTTTGATTTCCAAAGTGGAGAATAGAACCAAGAATGGTCTTGATTAGGTATTTATCACTAATATTATTTTATGATATTGAGGGGAAAATGAGGAAAGGAAATATGTTAAGGGGATCAGTAATTGTGAAAGATTTTCTGTTAATAAAGTATATAATCTTACTGCAGTGGAGTCTAACTATAGGTTTCTCTTCTTTGCTCATCAGGTTCTAGAGATTAGGCTAGAATTCACTGCCCTTCCTCCCCCCCCCTTCTTTTCTTTTTTTCTTCTTTTTCTCCTTATGTTTTTCTGAACATCTTTCCTTAGAATGTTAAAACCCCCAACTATTCAGCAAAAACTGTTTGACAGCAATATTTCACACCTGTAATTCCCTTATTCTCATCTCTGCTCTATGATCAAACTTTGTTATTGTCATCATACACTGTTCATTCTTTGAATTTAATTTACATTGTTGTAATCTTTGTGTAAATATTTTTCCTTCTCTGTAAGCCTTCCTGTGTTTTTTCTAAATTCCTCATTTTCATTTTATAGAGTCCTAATATCATATTATATTTAGTTATTATAGTTTGTTGAGTCATTATTCAGTCACTGGGCATTTCCTTTGTTTCCAGTTCTTTGCTAACATAAATGGGGCTGCTATGTTTTTTTTTTTTTTTTTTTTTTGATAATTGGGGCCTTGGAATATATGTTTGGCAGTAGGATTTCTGCATCAAAGAGCATTGACTTTTTTCATATTTGGAATTTCTTTTTTTTCCTTTTTTAAATAATTTTATAATTATAACTTTTTTTGACAGTACATATGCATGGATAATTTTTTTATAACATTATCCTTTGTATTCCCTTCTGTTCCGAATTTTCCCCTCCTTCCCTTCCTCTCCTAGATGGCAGGCATTCCCATACATATTAAATATGTTATAGTATATCCTAGATACAATATATGGGTGCAGAACCGAATTTTTTGTTGTTGTTGTTGTTGCAAAGGAAGAATTGGATTCAGAAGATAAAAATAACCTGGGAAGAAAAACAAAAATGCAAACATTTTACACTTATTTCCCAGTGTTCCTTCTCTGGGTGTAGCTGATTCTGTCCATCATTGATCTATTGGATCTCAGTTAGATCTTCCATTTCCATCAGAACACATCCTCATACAGTATTGTTGTTGAAGTGTACAGCGATCTCCTGGTTCTGCTCATTATACTTAGCATCAGTTGATGTAAGTCTCTCCAAACCTCTCTGTATTCATTCTGTTGGTCATTTCTTACAGAACAATAATATTCCATAACATTCATACACCACAATTTATTCAGCCATTCTCCATTTGATGGGCATCCATTCATTTTCCAGTTTCTAGCCACTACAAAAAGGGCTGCCACAAACATTTTGGCACATATAGGTCTCTTTCCCTTCTTTAGTATTTCTTTGGGATATAAGCCCAGTAGTAGCACTGCTAGATCAAAGGGTATGCACAGTTTGATAACTTTTGGGGCATAATTCCAGATTGCTCTTCAGAATGGTTGGATTCTTTCACAACTCCACCAACAATGTATCAGTGTCCCCATTTTCCCAAATCCCTTCCAACATTCATCATTATTTTTTCCTGTCATTTTAGGTAATCTGACAGGTGTGTAGTGGTATCTCAGAGTTGTCTTAATTTGCATTTCTCTGATCAGTAGTGATTTGGAACACTCTTTCATATGAGTGGATATAATTTCAATTTCATCATCTGAGAATTGTCTGTTTGTATCCTTTGACCATTTATCAATTGGAGAATGGTTTGATTTCTTATAAATTAGGATCAGTTCTCTATATATTTTGGAAATGAGGCCTTTATCAGAACCTTTAACTGTAAAAATATTTTCCCAGTTTGTTACTTCCCTTCTAATCTTGTTTGCATTAGTTTTGTTTGTAGAAAAGCTTTTTAATTTGATGTAATCAAAATTTTCTATTTTGTGATCAATAATGATCTCTAGTTCTCCTTTGGTCACAAATTCCTTCCTCCTCCACAAGTCTGAGAGGTAAACTATCCTATGTTCCTCTAATTTATTTATGATCTTGTTCTTTATGCCTAAATCGTGGACCCATTTTGATCTTCTCTTAGTATATGGTATTAAGTGTGGGTCTATGCCTAGTTTCTGTCATACTAATTTCCAGTTTTCCCAGCAGTTTTTGAACAATAATGAATTCTTATCCCAAAAGTTGGGATGTTTGGGTTTGTCAAACACTAGATTGCTATATTTATTCACTATCTTGCCCTGTGAACCTAACCTATGCCACTGATCAACTAGTCTATTTCTTTTTTTTTTTTTAATTTAGAATTTTTTTTCACAGTATATATGCATGAGCAATTTTTCTCCACAACATTATCCCTTGTATTCATTCCTCCAAATTATCCCCCCCCTCCCTCCACTTCCTCCCCCTGATGACAGGCAATCCCATACATTCTACATGTGTTACAATAAAACCTAGATACAATATATGTGTGCAAATACCATTTTCTTGTTGCACATCAAGTACTAGACTCCGAAGGTACAAGTAACCTGGGTAGACAGACAGTAGTGTTAACAATTTACATTCACTTCCCAGTGTTCCTTCTCTGGGCGCAGTTATTTCTGTCCATCATTAATCAACTGGAAGTGAGCTGGATCCTCTCTATGTTGAAGATATCCATTTCCATCATAATATATCTTCATACAGCACTGAGGTGTACAGCGATCTTCTGGTTCTTTTCATTTCACTCAGCATCAGTTGATGTAAGTCTCTCCAAGCCTCTCTGTATTCCTCCTGCTGGTCATTTCTTACAGAGCAATAATATTCCATAACCTTCATATACCATAATTTACCCAACCATTCTCCAACTGATGGACATCCATTCATCTTCCAGTTTCTAGCTACAACAAAAAGAGCTGCCACAAACATTTTGGCACATACAGGTCCCTTTCCCTTCTTTAGTATTTCTTTGGGATATAAGCCCAATAGCAGCAATGCTGGGTCAAAGGGTATGCACAGTTTGATAACTTTTTGGGCATAGTTCCAGATTGCTCTCCAGAATGGCTGGATTCTTTCACAACTCCACCAACAATGTATCAGTGTCCCAGTTTTCCCACATCCCCTCCAACATTCATCATTGTTTGTTCCTGTCATCTTAGCCAATCTGACAGGTGTGTAGTGGTATCTCAGAGTTGTCTTAATTTGCATTTCTCTGATCAGTAGTGATTTGGAACACTCTTTCATATGAGTGGAAATAGTTTCAATTTCATCATCTGAGAATTGTAACTAGTCTATTTCTTAGCCATACCAAATGGTTTTGGTGACTGCTGCTTTATAATATAGCTTTAGATCAGGTACAGCTAGACCACCTTCATCTGACTTTTTTTTTTTAATTAATTCCCTTGAAATTCTTGACCTTTTATTCTTCCATATAATTTTTGTTGTTATTTTTTCTAGGTCACTAAAATAGTTTCTTGGGATTCTGATTGGTATAGCACTAAATAAATAGATTAGTTTGGGGAGTATTGTCATCTTTATTATATTCGCTCGGCCTATCCAAGAGCATTTAATATTTTTCCAATTATTTAAATCTGACTTTATTTTTGTGGCAAGTGTTTTGTAATTTTGCATGTATAATTCCTGACTTTCCTTTTGTAGATAGATTCCCAATATTTTATACTATTGACAGTTATTTTGAATGGAATTTCTCTTTGTATCTCTGAGCATTGACATTTTGTTTTCCCGCCATGTAATTCTAAATTATTTTCCAGAATGGTTGAACCAATTCACAGCCTCAGCAATTAATTAATTAATTAATAACACTTTACTTTCCTTATAAGCATTTTTATCCTCCTGTCTTCTTGTTGCCACTTCCAGTCTGCAGGGGCAGAACATGATATAGTCAGGATTTCTTAGATTTTTTCTCCTTGTAACCCCTTTCTGCCCAAGAAATTTTTACATGACCCTGGGTATATAGGTACATGAAGTAAGTATACAAACCAGACATTAACTGATAATAAATCATAATTTCGTGACCTCTGCGTTCACTTCATTATCCACAGTTTAAGAAGCTTTGTTCTAGTAAATATTTTTGGGTCTGGAGTTAGGACAACATATGTTCCAATGCAGTCTCAGCTACTTACAAGCTGTGTGACCCCAGGCAATCCTCAATCTCTTTGGAAGTTCAGTAATAATTACTAATAGCTAATATACGTATAGCACCCGCTTGGTGCAAGGCCCTGTGGTAAGCACTTCACAGTTATCTCATTTGATCCTCATAACAGTCTTGGGAGATAGGTGCTGTTGTTATTATTATTCCCATTTTAGCACTGAAGAAATTGGTTAAGAGACTTGCCCAAGGTCACACAAAGATTAAATATCTGAGGTTGGACCTGAACTCAGGTCTTCCTGATTCTGGACCCAGCCCTCTGAATTATCAATGACCTCCAAGATCCCTTTCAAGTTTAAATCTATGATGCTCTGGTTCCATGAAATTCTCATTCACTTCTTAACTCTGTAATCTGGCTACATCCCTTACCTGAAAGTATGCTCATTCAGACATTACCAATGATTTCTTAATGACTAATTCTCATGGTCTTTTCTTAGTTCTCATTCTTTTAAACCTCCATACCATTTGACTGTTTATTATCCTCTTTTGGATATTTTATACTTTACAAGTTTTCATGACTTGAAACCTGTCATTTTTCTCACTTCTCATTCCTCGTTCGTCATTCATGTTATACCCTCAAATGTGCTCTAACGTTTGGATTTAGGCCCTTTTATCCTTTTTCCCTGTATATTCTTTGTGATCTCATCAACTCCTAAGGTTCAGTTATCCTCACTGTCAGTATGATTTCATATATTATATTCTTTATCCTACATTATGAATTGCCCATTGGACATTTTGAATTCGATGCCTCATTGGCATTTCAAACAACTTACCAAAATAGAATCCATTATCTTTTCTCAGCAAATCCACCATTCTTTTAAATGCCTCAGTTTTGGTTGAGAGTACTACCATAACACTCTCACCTCTATCCACCTTGCTGTTCTTTTGTTTATCTTGCAAGAGGCAGTATGGTATGGAAATTGAGAACAGTCTTTGCAATCAGGAAAAAATGGGTTTAGGTTCTGCTTCAGACATATACTGTATTTGTGATTCTGGGGCTAATATGCCACAAGTAGCTAAGATTGTTATCTACAATGTAGGTGCCAGAGTGCATTGATAGAGTTTATTAACTGGGAGTTCCCTATAACTGAAATCACATGTCCAAGATTAAGTGTGTTGTGTGTGTGTGTGTGTGTGTGTGTGTGTGTGTGTGTATGTGTCTAATATTGACTGAAATATTTTCCCAACTACCACTCACATTGACAGGTGTCCAGAAGTTCTTGGGAGTAGGCTTGAGGGATTAGGCATCTGTTACTTTTGTTGATGAGCCCCCACTTATGTGCTTCATATTAATTTTCAGACATTAGACTGAGTTAATTTTTAGGAGATATTTATTAAAATGACATAGTAAGGACAATTTGGCAAAAATATTCTCTCTCCCCCCCAAATCAGAGGGATACTCTCCCTATTTTACAGATAAGGTTCTTGATAAAAATAGGTTCAAACTAAACATATAAAAGCAATAGGGAATTCATGTGGCAAAGGAGTACTTTGGAAGTCCTATCATCAAAGTCCTTTTGTCCCTCTATAATAAGGCCTTATGAAGTTCCCATTAGTTGTAGCTTTCTGCTGGACTCCATGAGACAGTGCCTTTATGGGTTCTGTAGCCTGTACTTTTCTTTTCCTTTGAGAAAAGTGGTGTCACACTCCCCGAAGTTGCTTTTTCCTTTGAGTGACTACCTTATATATTTGTCTCTTGGTATTTGTCCTTGTGTCTTTTGTTGCTCTCTTTTGATTGTATTGTCTACTACATATCTCTGATGGTCAGTGGGGCAGGGGGAAAGGGGAGGTATAACATTCCCTCCGGTGTCCTAAGTAGAGGGTTAGTAAACTCAAGTTAGAAATTCTTATTATCATTAACTAGTTAATCACTTGAATTAAATTTCTGAGGTCTCGGGTAAGTTGAAAAAAAAAAAGATTTAGGTAATTAACATGAATTGCTTTTAAAATTAAATAGCTGTTATTTCCCAGTAGTGACAAAGGATATGAAACAATTCTTAAAAGAACTTCAAAATATTCACAACCACATTAAAAAAAAAACCACTCCAAATTACTACTAATACTAATAATATAAGGGGGTGTACAGTATAAGAAGAATGGATATCAATTGGCTTTATAAGCCAAACAGGAATTTATATTTGATCCTAGAGAAAATAGGAGCCATTGAGAGTTTTTTGAATGGGGAAAGGGATCACATGGTCAAGTTTTAGGAAGTTTAATTTGACATCTGAAATGGGCAGAGCCTTGAGGCAGGGAGACCAGATAGCAGACCACAGCAGTGATGATCTGCAACAGGGTGGTGACAATGTCAGAGGAAAGAAGGGGTTGAATACATAAGAGATTATGAAGGTGGAATCATAGAATCAATAGAATTTAGCAATTAATTGGATATGGTGAGTGAAAAAGAGTTAGGAAATATGTTTTCATCCCAGTTATCTGGAACTAGTATAGGCTATTATACTTGATTTGAATTTTGTTGCCTTTTAATGATGTCTACAGGTACATTACTGTAATCATTGTATGTATTTTATCAGTTCTCCTTTATTTCTCATCAGTTTAAATCTTCTGTTTATACGATCAGAATTCTTTATATTTATTATTGCAGTGCAGTGTTATTCTGTCATATTTATATAGTCCAACTTGTTCAGATATTGCTAATAATAGGAAACATTATTTGTTTCTGGCTTTTGCTAATATAAATAGTGCAGTTTTAAATATTTGGGTACATAGAAACCTTTCTTTTTGCTATTGTCATTAGAAGCCCTGAAGTAAAATCTAAATACCATTGTGTGTGTTGTACTGGACTTTCTTATTTAAATGTGGGCAAAACTACATAGCCCTGAGGTCCTTCCTGAGATTTTGGGATTCTTTTAGGATTGACAGTAAATTGCAGGAAGCAGGGCTAGTTCTTATTTCAAATTGACTGATTCTGTCCTACCATTGGTGTACTCATTTGGCCATATATTTGTTCCTAGGGCAAGGATTTTTGCCTTTTATTCTTTAGTAGAATTCTGTTTGGTGTGTTTCACTCTTGGATTGGTATATAAGTCTTTATGTCTGTTCCATGTGTGCTTTTGAAAAGAAATCATAAAGGCCTGGAGAGACTGATGAAATGAGTAGAGCCAAGAGAACATTGTACACAGCAACAAGATTATGTTGATGTTGATGATCAATTCTAATGGACTCTTTTCAGGCCAATTTCAGTAGACTTTTGATGGAAAGAGCCATGTGCACCCAGAGAGAGGACTGTGGGGACAGAGAGTGGATCACAACATAGTATTTTCACCTTTTTTGTTTGCTTGCTTCTTTTTTTTTTCTTTCTCTTTTTTTCCCTTTTGATTTGATTTTTCTTGTGCAGCATGATAAATGTGGAAATATGTTTAGAAGAATTGCACATGTTGAGCCTATATTGGATTATTTGCTCTCTAGGAAAGGAGGTGGGGAGGGAAGAGGAAGGAAGAAAAATTTGGAAAACAAGGTTTTGCAAGGGAAATGTTGAAAATTATCTTTGCTTGTATTTTGAAAAATAAAAAAGCTATCATTATTATTATTAAAAAAAAGAGACCATTAGGTTTGTCTGTTTTAAGCCTTTAAGATGCTGCTAGTTTAGTAGTGGTTCTTAAATTGTCATGCTTAGTGGTATAGTACCTATATTGGCAGTTATCACCCAAGAGAAGAATAGGTTGGAGTAGAGAATAGCTTTACTTTCTTCACTTTTCTGTTTTTCCTTGGAGAGATAGTTTTGGAGTGGTTATATTCATTCTAGTTTTCTTGAGAGAAATATTGTCTGATGTATACTAGGAATTAGAAAGTCTTCTGTTTTTTTCTTGATTGACCTTTTACTTGCTTTGTGGCTTGGGGCTACATATTTCCTGTCTTTTCAGATTCCTTAATTTCAGTATGATGATGTCCCATAATTTCGTCATGATTAAGATAAGAGTAATACTATTAGCTACTTTGAAGGGATAGGGTGTAAAAGAGATAATTCATAATTACTTCTTAATAAGAAAAATCCACCATCACAATGTCTTCCCATTAAAAAATCAAATAAAACTATATATGTAGTACTATGAGTAGCTCATATAATTTCCCACTATTGTAGTTTCTTAACAGAAAGAAGTGTGTTTTAAAAAGCACAGCTATGCGAAACCAGCATTTACCATTATATTTGACATGAATCTTGTGATCTTTTAATGTTGTTACAAAATACTTTAGATATATTAATATTTATATTTTCCTTGTATGACATTTTTAAGATTGAAACTATTTTGTCTGATGTTTAAGACTTTCTGCAGTCCGGACCCTTCTTTTTCTTCTGTCTTCTGCTTAAATCTTTTATTCCAACCAAAGTGACTTGTTTACCAGTTCCTAAATCCTTGTTGTGTAATCCCATTTTCATACCTTTTTTAGTTTCTTTTCCCCAAATCTATTCCTCTTTGAATTAATTACTATTAAAGACATCACCATCACTTAAATCTAATATTTTTGTTGCTGGTGTCAAATGGTTTCATTCATGTCCTATTCTCTGTAACCCCATTTGAGTTTTTCTTGGCAAAAATGCTGGATTGATTTGCCTTTTCCAGCTCATTTTACAGATGAGGAAACTGAGGCAAAGAGTGAAGTGAAATGACTTGCCTAAGGTCACACAGCTGTTAATTGTTCAACATCAGATTTGAACTTAGGAAGATAGTCTTTCTGATTGTAGGCCTGATACTTTAGCTACTTTATTTAGCAAGAAAAATAGACTCCACAAAAAAGATTTGTTGTAATAAAAAAAAATCCCCAAATATCCAGCTTATGTAAACTATAAATCATTTTAGTAATCTGTAATGATTCCTTGGAATGATTCTGTATTAAGTTGAGCAGGTTCATATCAGGCTGAGAAAACATGACTGTGCTAAGAAAAAAAGTGGACAAAACAGATGAGCAAAATCCTAGAAAGAGACTCCCCAGGCAGGATATTACTACTTCTAAACATATGACTTGATATATATTAATTCACATATCTGGTACATCTCATTTTGCAGTTGCACTTTTGATACGAGTGAAATAAGGCTTGACATTTCTTTTTCCCAGGATATGCTGCAGAAGAGGAAGCAAGCATAAGACTTCAAGGTTGAAGGAAGATGTTTTCTTGAAGAAAATAAGCAGTTAAGAAAATTGTATTAAAATAGGAAAAAAAAAAACAACCCAAACTTTGCATGTTATAGACACTTGACAAAAGTTTATTTGCTCTCATTTTTCTCCCTAGGTTACTCACCCTACTCTCCTGGCTACATCCCCCACACCTGTACATATGCGACTCTCAAGTCTGTATAGTCAGAGTACTTAGCGTCTGAACCACAGTTAGACATTTCCCATCTGGATTGTCTGCTGGCACATCAGGACTCAAATCAGTCCAAACTGAGCTCAGAACTTTGCCCCCACACTATTCTTTCTCCCACCATCCTTACTTCTGTTGTTCATGTTGCCATCCTCCTAAGGGATCTCTGCTTGAAAACCTTAGTCCTCTTATCTTCTTCTCTCATCAGTAAGCAGGATTGGGCAATTTTGCCTCCATCACTTAAGCCATGACACCTAGTTCAGTTATTGTAATGACCTGCTATCTGGTCTTTCTGCCTCCAGTCTCCTTTAAACAAATAAGCCATTCTCCTTTGTGCAGTTGCTAGAATTATTATTTTAATGTTTAGGAGGTCTGGGCCAAACCCCAAATATGAAGTTGTTATAGATGAGTATGAACATTTAAGAATTTAAAAATTTAACTTCTATATCAGGGAGGTATAGCTAGATAACAGTTAATCTGAAAAACTCTAGGGCTCCTAGCTCAATGTGAATCAACAGTTAGTCCAGCAGCCAAAAGGCCCAGGAGATGACAGGTTCTGTTAAGCAGGTAGGGCTCAGAATGAGGGCACTTATGGTGCCCTTGTGCTCTGTCCTGGTCAGATCACACCAGGAGTCTTGTGCAGCTCTAGACACCACATTTTAGGGAATAGTTTGATAACTCTAGAGAGTTAAAAGAAGATCCTCCCAGAAGATCCTTCCAAGGCTGGAAACTGTGATATCAGGGAATGGGAATGATTAGCTTGAAGAAAAGACTACTTTGGTTTCTCCAGAGCACTTCTGATTTGAGTAAATTTTGGGGGGAGGAGGAGAAAGATATCAAAGATTGTTAATCTTTGGTAGGTCACTTAAACTGCTACATTCAATTATAATCTGAAAATAACTCTGTCCAAGTGCTTTTTTCCTTCTTCCCCTCTAGCCTGTCTCCTTTTCCTTTTCTATTTTCTCCCCTTTCCCTTTTTCCTTTTCTTTCCCCTTTTCTAAAATAATACAGTAATGCTTACAGGGGCTGATTTTATTTTCAGTATTTAAAATTCTGCATATTGGGTAGTTTTTTGATAGATGATTTATGGAAATATATGGACAATAATTTTACGGGTTGAAAAAGATATGAATGAATTTAAATTTGATCTTTGGGAGGTAATGATACCCTTAACTATGAGATTGAATAGCCATCAAAACAAAATATCCAGATTAAAAAAATTATGTAAAATAAGCACATCACAAATCATTTATTAAATAAGCACTTACCATGTCCCAGGCACAGTGAAGCCTTCCTTTTTCAATCTCATCGTTTTACTTTGAGGGACCAACCATTAGGAAAAGGGAAGGAAGAAAATAAACATTTGTTAATCTCTTACTATATGCCTGGCCTTAATGCTAAGCTCTGAGGATACAAATACATCTGTTACAAGACTTTATAGTTCTATTCCTTGTAAATTAGGTCCTTGATGGAAATATCTCTCAGTTATTTGATAGTAAAATGGCTCTCTTTATAAAACAAACAAATACAAAAAACTTCAAATCATTAATCTTTTTTTTTTTTTTTTTTTTTTTTTAAACAACATTCCCACCTTAGTCACTATTACTTTGTTCTTCATTTCCCTACTGGGAGCCAACTAGTTGTCTTGCCAAAAGATCCAATCAGGTAGCATGTTCCGAATTGGATTTGCCCAAAGGAACTAATGATGGATGAACATAACTTGGCTGTGAAAGAATAATTATAAGAAATGAGCCTTTTGGCAGAGGTAGGAAAATCTAAAATTTATTTTTAAGGATCTACTTTTTCTTTTTTTTTTTCAATCACTTTCTTAAAAAATATCATTTTCTTTTTAAATTTTGAGTTCCAAACTCTCTCTTTACTTCCCACTCCCTCTATGGCCCACTGAAAAAGGTAGCAATATGATATCAATTATATGTGTGAACTCATGGAAAACATTTCTATGTTAGCCATATTTTTTTTAAAAGCAAGAAAAATAAAATGAGAAAATTATATTTCAATTTATACTGAAAGTTCATCAGTTATCTCTATGGAGGTAGATAGCATTTTTTTCATCAAAAGTTCTTAAAGATTGTCTTGGATCATTATATTGATCAGAGGAGCCAAGTCTTTCACAATTGATAATCATTACAACAGTGCTGTTACCGTGCACAATGATCTCCTGCTTCTTTTCATTTCAGTTTTCAACAGTTCATATAGGTCTTGCCATGTTTTTCTGAAACTAAAAACATTTTTTATAGCACAGTAGTACTTTATCATAATCATATGCCACAACTAACTCAACCATTCCTCAATTGATGTTCATCCCTTTAATGTCTTAATTTCTCCCCCAACATAAAAAGAGCTATTGTTATAGATATTTTTGTAGTTATAAGCCTTTTCATTTTTCTTTGATATTTTTGTGATACAGGCCTAGTAGTAGTATTGCTAGATTAAAGGTTCCAAAAATGTACTTCGTTTCACATTATTTTCTAGAAGCAGTTCATTAGTGTACCTTTTTCCCCCTGATCCTCTCTAGCATCCCCTTATATCATTTCTGATAGGTGTAAGGTAGTACCTCAGAGTTGTTTTAATTTGCATTTCTCAAATCAATAGTGATTTAAAATTTTTTTCATGTGATTTGGATAACTTTTGTTTGCTAAAAACTGCTGGTTCATATCCTTTGACCATGAATTGAAGACTAGATATATTTTTTTAAATAAACTTGACTCAGTTTTATTAGTATATATTTAAGAAATGAGGTCTTAATCAGATACTTGCTGTAAAAAATTTTTATATCCCTTCATTGTCTATGGTTCCTTTTAGCAAAATGTACTTTCCCTGATCATCTCTTTTAATTAGATAAGTGTTTTCTTTGGTTTTGCCTGAAATCACTTTTGTTACCCCTGCTGTTTTTATTTCAGGTAAAGCAAAATAAATTCTGCTTTTTATTTTAACTGTGTGTGTGTGTGTGTGTGTGTGTGTGTGTGTGTGTGTGTCTTTCTGTTTCAAGTGTGTCTTGTTAAAAAAAGATTTTGGATTCTGGTTGCTAATTTCTTCTCTATGTTCTCTAGATTCAAGCATTGTCTGCTACCTTTCTCTCCTCATTCCATTTTCTATTAGAAAAATTCTTTCTGTGCACCTTTTTAATGTGAAAAGAATTTTCTCCATTTTACCCTCTTCTTCCAATACAGTCCTCTTTTTCCCTCTTTAATTTTTTTTGGGGGAGGGAGATCATTCTCATATAATCCACTCACACTCATGTTCTCCGTCTATTTAAGCTTCTTTAAGTGCCATAATAATAATTAAAATTCTTAGGACTTATATGGATCATCTTCCCATATAATGTAAATATAAACATAAACATTAACTATATTGAGTTTCATGGTTACCTTTTTGTGCTTCTCTTGAGTTTTTGGTTTAAATATCATATTTTCTAGTCATCTCTGATCTTTTCATCAGGAATTCTTGAAAGTCTTCTATTTCATTAAATATCTATTTCTCCTTTCCCCTCCACCAAAAAAAAAAAAAAAAAAAAGGATTAAATTCAATTTTGCTGGATAGGTGATTTTTGGCTGTAATCCTATCTTTGCCTCCTTGGAATATCATATTCCAAGCCTTCCACTCCTTCAGTTTGGAAGTTATTAAATTTTGTGTGATCTAGAATGTGACTTCATATTTGATTTGGTTCTTTCTGGAATTTAAAATATTTTATTTTTGATCTGAAAGCTCTGGAATTTGGTTATAATATTCCTGGGAATTTTCATTTTGGGATCTCTTAGGAGATGATTAGTGAACTCTTTAAATTTCAGTTTTACCTCCTAGATAAAAAATAATTGATAATTTCTTGAAATATTATTCCTAGGCTCTTTTTTGGATCCTGGCCTACAGCCATTTCAATAATTTTTTTTTTTTTTTGGAAGCAGTTGGGGTTAAGTGGTTTATTCAGGGTCACATAGCTAGTAAGCATGTGAGGCCAGATTTAAACTCAGGTACTTCTGACTCCTAGACTGGTACTCTATTCACCGTGCCATCTAGTTGCCCCTAGTCCAAAAATTCTTAAATTATCTTTCCTCAGTATCTTTCTTTTCCAGGTCAGTTGTTTTTCCAATGCGATAGTTGATATTTTCTTCTATTTTTTTCATTCCTTTGACTTTGTTTTATTATTTCTTAGTCTCACGGAGTCATTACCTTTCACTTGCCCAATTCTCATTTTAAGGGTTTTCTTTAGTGAGATTTTGTACCTCTTTTCCTATTTGACCAATTCTGCTTTTTAAGGAGTTCTTTTCTTTAGTGATTTTTTTTTTTGTACTTTCTTTTCCATTTAACCTCTTCTGCTTTTTAAGGAATTGTTTTCTTCAGTGAGTTTTTGTGTCTCTTTTATTATTAAGTCAATTCTGGTTTTTAAAGATGTTATTTTCTTGAGTATTTTTTTTCTGCCTCATTTACCAAGGTGTTAATTTTATTTCCATAATTTTCTTGCATCACTCTTCCATTCTTACCTCATTCTTTAATTCTTCCTTGAATTCTTGTTGGGCTTGGGTCCAATTAGTATTTTTTCTTTGAGGCTTTTTTGGTAGCTGCCTTGACACTATTGTCTTTTTTGAGTTTATATTTGGCCTTCCTGCCACCATAGTACCTTTTTATGGCCAAGTTCTTTTTTAGTTGTTTATTCATTTTTCCATTTTGTCTTTGACCTTTATAAAGTTGGGCTGTGTTCGCCTGGGATGGGGGTTGGGGAGGTACTGTTCCAAACTTTAAGCTTTTTTTATGCTACTGTTTTCAGAGCTAGTTTTGGGGGTGTGAACCTAGGAGAGATGTAGTTAACTCCTTTCCTGGTCTTTACCCCGGAAGAACTGGATTTTTTATGAACAAGATCCCTGCTCTGTGTGACTGACCAGCAACATTCCTTTCCACTCTGGCACTCAAGTCTAGAACTGCATGTGGATAGCTAAGTTGCTTGTTGATGCCAACTCCACCCTGTACCAGTAAATAATCCCCTTAATCACTTTATGACCAGTTGTCTGACTCCCTTACCTTCTTGGATCTGGAGCTCCTGAAGCTGCCGCTGCTATGACTGCTGTCTCAGACCTCTTCTTCATTGCTGCAATCTTCTCTTGGCGTTTTCTTAGGCTGGGAGAAAGTCTCAGGCCGACTTTCTGTTGGCTTTATTGATCTAGAATTTGATTTGAGGCATTATTTTAAAGTTGTTTGGAAGGGAATATTGAGAAAGTTCAACTAGGTGATTGACCCTAATCTGCTGTCTTGGCTCTACCCTGTTTCTAAGGGTCTATAAGAAGACCTTGAAAATGTTTATTTTAATAAAGCAAATTTCATTTTTAACAATTTGAGGAAAATATACAGATGCTGAATTATAATTGTAACTTTTTAGAATTTTCTTTCTTACAGTGATTGGTATCTTATAATTTTAAGGCAGGGGTTCTTAAACTACGGGCCGGGGGCTAGATGCAGCCCTCTGAGGACATTTATGCTGCAGGCGTCGCTCAGGGTTATAGCAAATGGGCTGAGGGGCGGAGACAGAGTGTGAGGTTTTGTTTTTACTATAGTCGGGCCTCCCATAGTCTGAGGGACAGTGAACTGGCCCCCTATTTAAAAAGTTTGAGGACCACTGCTTTGAAGGAATAGAGAACTTGGATAATGATATTCTAGGCAGCTAGGTACAGTGTATTAAGTGCCAGATTTGGAGTCAGGAAAGTTTGAGTTCGAATTTGACTTCAGACACTTACTAAGCTATGGAACCCTGGAAAAGTCATTTAAGTAGTGGAAATAATAGTATCTACTCTCCAGGGTTGTTATGAGGATCAGATGAGATAATAAATGTAACAGGTTTGGCACAGTACTTGGTAGATATTATATAAATGTTAGCTATCATTAAATATTCTTATTTAGAAGGCACAAGTATATGGGCTTAAATAGCAAAGAATTATTTATCCAATAAAACTGAGTCTAATGCTACTGGGGGAAAGTGAATCTTAAGTGAAATAAAGATTTCCAAGAATTCTTGTTGAAAAAACCAGAGTTGTGGAGAGACTTTGAGGTTACTACCAATGAATAATTATAAAGGACTAAAGATAAATTGTGTACATTCATATTTGGAGAAATGATACATGTGTTCCCTCTGATCCCTTTCATCATCAGGGATTCTTCTGGGAGTCTAATTAGTCAAGACCCAATAGTAGTTTTTTGACTCTTCTTCTTCTAAAAAGCATGGGGTGGGGGGAAAGGAGGAAGTCAAAATCATTTTACCAGGCATTCTACTAGGATCTACATATCCAAGACTCAGAGGCAATTTTTTTTTTTCATATGGAAACAGTCTTTATTTGGTGGTGCTTTAATCATTGTGTGTAATCTTCAGTGTAAAAATTCCATCTACCTGAGAGAGATTTTTTTTTTTTTAAGTCACTAATTTATACTCAAAAGATTTATCCAGACACTGACAAGGTAGGTGACTTATCCATGATCATCTGACTAAAATCTGTTACAGGCAGAATTTGAGGCTATGTTTTCCTGATTCAAAAGTTAATAATTCTCTGCTATATTATGGCAGGGATATGTCCTTATCCATTTCTTTCTGGGCATATTCATATTAACTGTATTTTGTACTAAGGAATAATTTTTTGAAAAAGAACCAAAAAAAAGTTTCCCTTCTTCCTTAACAAAAAAAAAAAAAAAAAAAAAAAAAAAAAAAAGACAGAAAGAAAAAAGTTTGGAAATAGAGGGGAAGGGGAAAAACTGAGGATAAAGGAAAAGAAGATAAAAAAAATGTTAAATAATCAGAGTGCATAAATAGCAAACTACATAAATAATGAGGAATGAGTTTTGGGGGAATGATTGATTTAACCTCATTTTCATCTGAACTGGTCAAAAGAACACATACACACATATCTATAGGGAAATAGGGAAACAGAAGGGGGGAGGAATTAAGAGAGAGAATACATTAAGGATGAGATTTGTTTTATGCAAAATAACCTCTAATGTGTACAAAAATATAGTTCTTTATAAGGTGACAAAGTGAGAATATGAGAGGGTGCTCCCAAATTGATTTTATAAATTATTCTATATAAATTCAGTAGAACATTATAATGCTTAATTCTTAGTAGTGTAATGCCCATCTAGGATTCCAGAGGATTAATGATGAAAGACACTCTGTCCACCTCCTGATAAAGAGGTGAAGGACCTAGAATGCAAAATGAGACAATTCTTTGGACATGGCCAAAATGGAAATTTCTTTTGTTTGACTATATATATAATGTTTATATACATATATATATATATGTATATATATATATACATATATATATATATATGCATGCTTATGATGGAGTTTGTTTTTCTTTATGTTCTGAGTGTGTGAGGACAATGGGAGGGTGAGAAGGTGGATCTTGTCTAATTAAAGCAACATATATGTGTATCCACGTATATATGTACATGTACATATGTACAAAATACATACTACAATTTGGGAATTCTGATTAACAGTGACTAGCCATAATGCCTGAAGACTTGGGATAGAACATGGGGCCTACCTCATGGTGTAGTTTGAAACATTTTTTCCTAGATATGACCAGTCCTAAAATTTATTTGAGAATATATTTGTGACAGGGATTTTGTTTTCCTACTTTGTCAGTGAGAGTAAGGGATCGGGGAATGGAAATGAGAGGGAGAGAAAGCTGATCCTTGTTTGAAAATAAAATTTAATTTTAAAAAGCAAACAACCAAACTGACCACTTCCTATTTTTCTAGTTTTCTTGTACCATATTCCCTGCTATATACTCTATAATCCAGTGACAGTGGTTTGTTGTTCAAGCATGACATTCTCACTGTTGGCTTAAGCCTTTTTACTGGCTGTTGCCCTTGCTTGAGATGCCCTTCCTCCTTACCTCTTCCTTCTGGTTTCTTTCATCTCCCAGCTAAAATCCCACCTTCTGCAAGAATCCTTTCTCTAATTCTGTTTAATTCATATTTGTCTAGGATATACTTGTTTTCACATTGTCTCCCATGTTAGAATGTGAGCTGTTTTTTGCCTTTCTTTATATTCTTTGTGCTTAGCCCAATGCCTGGCCCATATTAAGTGTTTAGTAAATACCTTTTTCTTTACTTGATTTTTTTTCTAGAGATGCAACTGTGTCACATTATATGAAATGTTGTCCTCAAAGCCTGGACGTTCTAGGTTCAAATCCCTCACCTCTGACCTATTTTTACTGCCTTTGTGACTGAACAAGTATGTTAACTCCTCAGTGCTCTAAACAACTCTAAAATTTAAATTGGAGAGAAAGTGACAGCTTGCATGGTAGTTTGCTCATATGGGGACTTCTCTATCTCAGTGAAATCCCATGTCCATTCCCTATTCCTATCTCTTTTTTCAGTGAAAAAATTTCCCTTAATTTTCTTTTTTTTCAGTAAGTGCATTTCAACAAATAGTTCTGTTTACTATATGGAGAGCAGAAAAGAATGGCAGTGCAGTGTAGTGTAGTGTATGCAAGATGCTGAATCACAGAATTCTAGAGTTCAAAGGGACCTCACTGTCCATCCAGTCCCTCGTGTCCCCAAAAGGAGCCCCCATTATAATGTGATTGCTTGACAAGTAGTAATTCAGCCTCTGCTTAATGACCTGTGAGAAATGGGAACCCACCACCTCTTTGGAAACTAGAGTTGTCTAATGTTTAGCATGTTTTTCTAGCCTTTGTCCTTTCTACTCCTTTTTCTGTCCCTGGAGCAGCTTCACAGAATGGCAAGTCTTAATCCCTTTTCCTCTTGGTGGCTCCTCTTGATTTGTAGAGAGCTATCGGGCACTCTCTGATTCTTCTTATCTCTCGGATAAACATGGTTATTTCCTTAAATTGAGCCTCTTATGATTTTGACGAAAGGTCCTTCCCTATCCTGGTATCCTCCGGACACTCTTATCAATATCCTTCTTAAACTGAGCTCCCCAGAAGTGAACACAGTGTTCTACAGGAGGTCTGGAGAGGGCAGATTACAGAGCAGCTATCCCCTCCTATTCCTAATGCAGCCTAGGGATGATTGCTTTTGGTGGCCATCCACTAAAACCACTGGGTCTGAAATTCTCAAAGTAGGCCCTGTGGTGCCACATTGAGTCACAAGGAACTCAGGGACACCATGGGATGTTTTAAAATTTCATCTTAAATATTTAATAAGCAGAATTGTTAGGTATTTCAGGTGTGAAAAAATTATGGCAATACTTAAGGACAGCAGGATGGATCACATTCGAGAATCACTGAGCTAGATCTTTTTCAGACAGTTTACTATATAACTATTTTAATAGCATTTTCCACATTGGAGTTGATATGTTGGCTTCTAATGACTACCAATGAACTAAGGATGATTAAAAACAATTTGCTTGCAAAGAAAACATTACCTTTTTTATTGTTTGAGGAGAAAAAAATCTAAAATTGTTTTTATGGGAACAGTTTTAAGATCTTTGAGGAGTACATTATATATACACAAATACATACATATATAATATATATTTAATATATAATGTATAAATGTTATATATATGTACATATATATACACATACATATATGTGTGTGTATGTATATATGTATATATATATATATATATAAATATATATAAAATATATGTGTTATTTACTCAAATGAAACTGATTTTTTTACAGAGATAGCATGACATTTATTCCTTTTGAATTTCATTTTATTAGATTCAGCCCAGTGCTTTACACTAGACAAATCTTTTTGGAACTTGGTTCATATTCAATATGTAACACTTCTTGGTTATATGACCATGAATAAGTCAGTTGACCTCTTTGACTTTGTAAGATAATTATTACTGGGTTGGTAGTGTATGCTTTTGCTTTCTTGGAGAGAGTTGCCATACTAATATAATCAAAGATCTTTGACATACCAAGTATGCAAAAACCTGGGTGAGATATAAAGGTTGTAACTAAGATGTGATTTCGGTGTACTGTTTTTTTTTTTTTTTTTTTATAAAGTCTAATGGGGAACATGAACACATCCTAACTTCTGATGGAAAAGAATGAATGTAATTTATATTTGCACTGAGTTGTAAATAAAATGTGGTATGAGGTTCTGAGGGAGAAGGCCATTATTACCTGGGATATGAGGGAATATTTCCTGGTCAAAATTATCACTTTATTAGATAGATAGGAACCCCGTAGGTGAAAGTTGGGGAGATCATAAGAAGCATCATGATAAAAAATCAGAGATAGAAAAATTCAGGGTATTTACAGGACTAGACTGCTATAGAGTTTGGGAGAAAATAATAGGAGAGTATATAGAGGCTCTATAGGAGACCTAGATCTGTAAGCAACCTCTGTGGCCTTCCTGTCCAACTCTGCATTTCACAGATAGGCAAATTACTGAGACCCAGGATATTTTAATGCCTTGCTTCCTGTCTAAGGTTACAAAAGTATTAAACATCATCCCAGGCAGGATTCAAATCCTGACCCTCTTGATTCCAGAGTTGGTTCCCTTTCCACTATATCATAATGGCACTTTGCTGTTTGAGAAGTGTCAGGTTGTGGAGGGCTGGGGGCAAAAGTCATTTTATTTTTCAAAACTATTTGTATTATTTTTGGAAATGCTGTTTCCAAAGAAAGAGCTTCTTAAGAAATATTTGATTGCCAAAATCTTAATCCTAAGCTCATAGAATCTTCATGAATATTTCTAAAGCTCTGAGACTCTTTAGTCATTATTTAGCCTGGGGAGTTGGTAAGGCCCCCTTTTTCTAAAAAAATAATAATAGCTTTTTATAATTTCAAAATATATGTAAAGATAGTTTTCAACACTCACCCTTGCAAAACCTTGTGTTCCATATTTTTCTCTCCCCCTTCTCCTCACTCCCTCCCCTAGATGGCAATCAATCCAATAAACATTAAACACATACAATTCTTCTATACATATTTTTGCAATTAAAATCAAAAAGGAAAAAAATGAGAAAAAACAAAAAGCAAGCAAACAATAAAAAAAGGTGAAAATACTATGTTGTGATCCATACTCCATCCCCACAGTTCTCTCTCTGGTGCAGGTGACTCTCTCCATCAAAAGATCATTGGAACTGGCCTGAATCACCTTCCTGTTGAAAAGAGCCACATCCATCAGAACTGAGCAATCAATATTCCATAACATTCATTTCCCATGACTTATTCAGCCATTCTTAAACTGCTGAGGGACATCCACTCAGTTTCCACTTTCTTGCCAATATAAAAAGAGCTGCCACTAACATTTTTGCACATGTGGGGTCCCTTTTCCTCCTTTAATATCTCTTTCAAATTATAAACCCAGTAAAAACATTGCTGGGCCAAAGGGTATGCACAGTTTGATAGCCCTTTGGGCATAGTTTCAAATTGCTCTCCAGAATGTCTGGATCTATTCACAGTTCCACCAGTAATATATCAGTGTCCCAGTTTTCCCACATCCTCTCCAAACTTTGGCATTATCTTTTCCTAACATCTTAGCCAATTTGAGAGGTATGTAAGGGTTCTCAGGGAGAACAGTCATTATTGCCTGGGATATGAGGGAATATTTCCTGGACAAAATTACACTTTAATAGATTGATAGGAACCCAATAGGTGAAAGTTGGAGAGAACATTCTGATCATAAGAAGCAATCTCAGAGTTGTCTTAATTTGCATTTCTGATCAATAGTGATTGAGAGCATTTTTTCATATGACTAAAAATGGTTTTAATTTTTTCATCTGAAAATTGCCTGTTCTTATCCTTTGATTATTTGTCAGGTGCAGAATGGCTTGTATATTTGAGTCAGTTCTCTTTATATTTTAGTAATAAGGCTTTTTTTTTTTATCAGAATCCTTGGATATAAACTTTCCCCTCAGCTTTCTGCTTCCCTTCTAATCTTGCTTGCATTGGTTTTGTTTGTACGAAACTTTTTAACTTAATAATCAAAATTACCCATTTTGCATTTCATAATGTTCTCTAGTTCTTCTTTGGCCGTAAATTCATTCCTTCCTCACAGATCTGAGAGGTAGACTATTCTTTATTATTCTAATTTGCTCATACTATCACTTTCTTTTTTTCTTTTCTTTTTTTTTTTTTTGCTGAGGAAATTGGAGTTTAGGAAATTTGCCCAAGGTCACACAGCCAGGAAGTATTAAGTGTTTGAGTCAAATTTTAACTCAGGTCCTCCTGAGTTCAGGGCAAGTGCTCTATCCATTGTACCAATTAGTTGCTCCATATACTATCACTTTTAATGTATAAATTGTGACCCATTTCAGCTTTATCTTGGTACATGGTGTTAATTGTTGGTCAGTGCCTTGTTTCTGGCTTTTTTTAATGGATCAAAATTATTGGTCACAGTTGATTTTGATCCAAAATATCTTTGCTTTAAGAGAAGTCATTTTATCACTATTGGACATAGCAGTCAGAATACTTTAAAACTGTTTCTTTAATCAATCAGCATTTTTTTAAAGGGCTTTCACAAAAAAGTATGAAATGTTCCCTACTCTTGATTCTATTTTAATGGGGCAGTCAACAAGTACATATGTAAGCATATAGATGATAAATATAAATAGAATAAATAGAGAATAGTTGGGGCATTGGAAGAGAGGAATCCTGTGAGCACACTGCCGAGATGATAAATGAGGGGGAGTAGAAGGGGCACAGTACCTGGAATGTGAGGAGCAGAAAAACAGGGAATTGGGGATGAAGTGATAGTATGCGTATGTGGGGAGTAACGTCCCATGACACTGGAAATTAAGTTTGGGGTCAGATTGTAAAGGATTTTAAAAGGTAAACAAGAGTTTATGGTTTATTCTAACAGCAATAGGGACTTAATAGAGTTTTAGTAGGGCAAGGACATGGTAAGATCTCTGATTAAGGAAAATTATTTTGGAAGTTGTATGTAGGATAGATTGGGAAACTCCTTTGGAAATCAAGGCAAATCTTAACAGCTGAAATATATATGGGCTTAGATTTGGAGGGAGAGGGGAATAAGTAATGTTTGTAGGGCTTGAAATTTTACAGTGTTCTTTAAATATTCAGTGATGTTCAACTCCAGCTGGAAAATATTTTTAGCACCTGGATTAGGAATTAGGTTTTACCCGACCTTTATTAAAGTACTCTAGTTCTCAAGTGAACAGATAATTCCAAGCAAGGGATTAGTAGTGGAAGGCTCCCTTAAGTTGTTAGGGGAAGATATTTTGAAAACTTTTTCTTTCCTTTTGAAGATTTAAAACTGTATAACAATGAAATTAAAAGCAGTTATAATCAAATTAAAACCTAATTGTTCACTTTAATGTTTGTGGGATACTTATAAGGTTAAAATCTATAATGGCCATTAAGTTTGAGAAAATACTTAAATTTTCTGGCATCATTGGGCCATGAAGTGTATGTGTGAGTGCCGCTTAAGTAGATCTTCTGTAGCTTACTGTTTTTTAGAATTTTTTTTAAGTTTAAGTAAGTGGTATGGAAAAGTCTTCTAAAATATATTTTACTTTTTTACTTTCTTGCCTTAACAGATTATACTGAATATCAGTTTACATTATCTGATGGCACACAATCTTTATGTATATCAGCTATGTTGCCCTAAATATTTGTTGGATCCCTAAATTAAATGATCTTGGAGTCATATGATTTTGAGTACTTTTCTGTTTTCTTCCATTATCAGTTTTAACTTTGCTGCTTAGTGTGTCTCACTCTAATAACTTTTCCCTATCTTCAAAGAAAAGAATATGCTGATTTTGGTTGATGGATGGACTGGGAAGTTGACTAATCAAGAATAAGTGCTGAGGGAAAAGTCTAAAGGTACTCTCCTAGGAATAAAGTACCTGTATTTTGTGGAATTGCTTTTGATTACCCATAGGCTTTTTCTTCTGTTTTCTGGTGTGTCCCATGGGTTCTTACAAATAAATATGGTATTACTATACTAAATGAATTATGTAAATATAATCTCACTCTATTGAGTAGTATTACTATGCTAAATTGTTATAGTTGGAGTCAGGAAAACTGCTTTTGAGTTTTGCTTTTGCCACTTGACTATGATGATGAAGATAATGATGATAATCATTTTCTTTTTTTTTTAATGAATTTTATAATTATACATTTTTGACAGTATATATGCATGAATAATTTTTTATAACATTATCCCTTGTATTCATTTTTCCAGATTTTCCCCCCCTCCTCTACTCCCTCCCCTAGATGACAGGCAATCTCATACATTTTACATGTGTTACAATATAACCTAGATACAATATATGTGTGTAAATCCAATTTTCTTGTTGCACGTTAAGTATTGGATTCTGAAGGTATAAGTAACTTGGGTAGATAGACAGTAGTGCTAATATTTTACATTCAATTCCCAGTGTTCCTTCTCTGGGTGTAGTTGTTTCTGTCCATCATTGATCAACTGGAAGTGAGTTGGATCTTCTTTATGTTGAAGATATCCACTTCCATCAGAATACATCTTCATACAGCTTTGAAGTGTACAGCGACCTTCTGGTTCTATTCATTTCACTCAGCATCAGTTCATGCAAGTCTCTCCAAACCTCTCTGAATTCATCCTGCTGGTCATTTCTTACAGAGCAATAATATTCCATAGCCTTCATATACCATAATTTACCCAACTATTCTCCAATTGATGGACATCCATTCATCTTCCAGTTTTTAGCCACTACAAAAAGGGCTGCCACAAACATTTTGGCACATACAGGTCTCTTTCTCCTCTTTAGTATTTCTTGGGATATAAGCCCAGTAGTAGCCTGCTGGATCAAAGGGTATGCACAGTTTGATGACTTTTTGGGCATAGTTCCAGATTGTTCTCCAAAATGGCCGGATTCTTTCACAGCTCCACCAACAGTGTATTATTGTCCCAGTTTTCCCACAGCCCCTCCAACATTCATCATTATTTGTTCCTGTCATCTTAGCCAATCTGACAGGTGTGTAGTGGTATCTCAGAGTTGTCTTAATTTGCATTTCTCTGATCAATAGTGATTTGGAACACTTTCATATGAGTGGATATAATTCCAATTTCATTATCTGAGAGCTGTCTGTTCATATCCTTTGACCATTTATCAATTGGAGAATGGTTTGATTTCTTATAAATTAGGATCAATTCTCTATATATTTTGGAAATGAGGCCTTTATCAGAACCTTTAACTGTAAAAATATTTTCCCAATTTGTTACTTCCCTTCTAGATGATAATCATTTTCTTGGGAAATAGAATTTCATTTCATATCTATAGCATCCAGCCATGTAAATCACTATGGGCCAAAAAATGAAAGTATACACCAAAAGAAAGCCGCTGTAATGACAATATAATAATATGAATCCCCACCTCTGCTATTCTCTATTTATCCCTCCCGCTTGGGTACTACTGTTGGACTTGCAGACATTTCATGTTTCATGGATTTTTGAACTCATCAGTATGAACTTTCTCTGTGACTTTATGCATGTCCATCCTGTGTGGCTTGTTCATGTCTTCTCTTAAGTTTGCCACAGATAGTCTTCCCCATCTGCTAGAAGCCATCTTTAAGTTCTGATATTGTACAAGTGGACACTAATGCAAGGCTCAGGCATATATCCACATGCAATTAGCTCATCTAAATTTCTCTGATGACATCTTTTACTCCTGTTCTTTGAAGTTCCTCATTCAGTTATATGTCACAATTGGATATTATTCACCATTTACTTTTCCATTGATCTCTGATATTCTGTGACAGTCATTTCTTCAAAGACTTGTTTTTTCTGTCTCAGACATACAGTAAGACTGTAAAATGCTAATACTTGGGGAGAATTGTGGGAAGATGGCCGAGTAGGTAGTAAATTTCAAACTCTCCATGGTTTCCTCCACAAATAGAATAAATTTGCACCTCAGGGCAAATGTAGACTGATGAAATATCTAGAAGACTTGGGGCAGAATTGGGATCCTTCTAATACTACTGGGCTGGGGATTAATTGGGGTGAAGTACTGCTATCTCCTATCTCCACAAAAACACCTAGTGGAGAGCCCTGAGACTATCAGGGTATGGCTGGAGCCTCTATGGAAACCACAGAAACTTTCACCTCCAGGACTGTTTGAGGAGTCTGGGATCTGATGCTGGGCAGAGTGAGGGAACCTTGGCTGATTAGGAATGCTAGATACAGCTGTGCTGCAGAACTGGTGAGAAGAAACCATCACTTGTAAGTTCAGAGGCCTGCTGCCATCATTTCTAAGTGCAGAGGCCTGCTGGCTATAGGTAGAGCTCTTGGTTTGAGGCTCTTGGTCAGAGGGGAAAGCTGAAGTAAAGCCAGGATTAAGACGTGCTTGCACTAAAACTTATTATTTAAGAAAAATGAATGAGCAAAGAAGAAAGACTTCCACCATAGAAACATACTTTGGAAATAGGGAAGACTGGAGTTCATCTTCAGAGGAGAACAAAGTAAAGTAAAAGAAAATCATCTACCTTAAAGAGTAACATGAAATGGCTTCCTGCTAAGAGAGAATTTATGGAATGCAAAGAATTCAGGACTCAAATTGATCTAGCTTTTGGGATTCCCGGTTGGTAACCAAAATGATGAGATTAGGGTTCTTGGTGGTCAGGGAGTTAGATGACGAGGTTAGTGGCAGGTTCGGGGTACAGGGAACCAAATGAAGAGGTTTATCTCCCCTGAATCCCCTTAGGATTTGGTACATGGCAGGAAATTGTGGGAACCCCCTTCTGGTGGTACAGAGATCCTTTGTAAAGGAATTGACAAACCTGAAAAGCTGTTCTGATAAAAAGAAATTTATTATTGGCAGTGGGAAGTCAGCCTTTGCCATGCATAAATAGAAAGACTGAATTCCTTAGTGGCAAGGTCCCAGCAGAGAAGTAAAGTTTCTAGAAGAGAAATCCCTAAAGAGAGGTATAAAGTCTTGTTAGAGAAATAGGAAAGACAGATAAAGAGAGGGAATGTTGAAAGAGAATATCATTTCAATGGGCAGAGGTTTCTGCTATGCCAGGGAGAGAGAGAGAGAGAGAGAGAGAGAGAGAGAGAGAGAGAGAGAGAGAGAGAGAGAGAGAGAGAGAGAGAGAGAGACCTACAAATACAATTGTATAGGATTTATCAGCAGCTACCACAGGTCCTACAATCATATCTACCAACATATACAACAAATAAAAAAGAATTAGACCTGGGACCAAAAATATCATACCCAGTAAAATTAACTATAATTTTGAATGAGAAAAAAATGGACATTCAATGAGCTTGCAGATTTTCTTTTCTTTTAATTAAAGCATTTTATTTTTCTAAAACAATATGAGTGGACAATTCTTCAACATTAGCCCTTGCAAAACCTTCCAATTTTTCTCCTTCTCCCATACCGTCCTCTACATGGCAAGTAGTCCAATATATGTTAAACATGGTGGAAATAAATCCAATATATGCTTACATTTTGATAGTTATCTTGAACAACAACAACAACAAAAAAAAAACAAATCAAACCAGAAAAAAGAAGCAAAATAAAATGCAAGCAACAACAACAAAAAGAGTGAAAATGGCTATGTTGTGAATCATGTTCAATTCTTATAGTCCTCTCTTTGGATGTAAATGGCTCTCTTCATCACTGAACAATTGGAATTGGTTTGAATCATCAGTGTTGATGGGAGCCACGTTCATCACAACTGATCTTCATATAGTCTTGTTGCCCTGTATAATGATCTCCTGGTTCTGCTCATTTCACTCAGCATCAGTTCATGTAGGTCTCTCTAGTCCTTTCTGAAATCATCCTGCTGGTCGTTTTTTACAGAACAATAATATTCCATAACATTCATATACCATAACTTATCCAGCCATTCTTCATCTGATGGGCATCTGCTCAGTGCCCAGTGTCTTGCTATTACGAAGAGGGCTGCCATAAACATTCTTGCAATACAGATACTTTCCCTTCATTAATATCACTTTGGGATATAAGCCCAGTAGAAACACTGCTGGGTCAAAGGGTATGCCAGTTTGATAATATTTTGAGTATAGTTCCAAACTGCTCTCCAGAATGTTGGATCTGTTTACAGCTCCACCAACAATGTATCAGTGTCCCAGTTTTCCCACATCTCCTCTATCATTTGTCATTATATTTTCCTGTCATCTTGAGCTTGCAGATTTTCAGGACTTCTTAATCAACCTTGAACTTAATTGAAAATTTAACATGAAAGAGCCAATCTCAAAGATCAGTTTGAAGGAACTCAACGTGGGCAAAATTTTTTTTAAACATGGAAATGTATAGCATATGTTTAAGGTTGACATCAACAACAGGGTAGCTAAAAAAATGGATTGGGGCAAAGTTAAGTTGTAAAAGTAGTAATTTTTTGTAGGTTACTACAAATGAGATGCAAAGGAAGAATAGATCCAGAGCTATTAGAGTGGGGGAGGGGGGCTTGTAGTTTTGAAAACCTACTCATATCAGGAATGGATTAAATAGGCAACACTACATATATACCATGAAGGGTATAATACCCTCCAAAATCTATAAAGAAATAAGGGGGGGGGAGGAATGGGCAGATAGGGAAGCAAAGGGTGATGGAAGAAGACAAGGGAGAGTTCCTTTGTGGGGGGGGGGAGGAGAAGTTAAGTAATAGCAAGACAAGTTAAGGAGCAGAATTAAAGCAAAGGGTCAGCAGAGATAGGAAAGATATGTGTGTGTAGTTATGTGTATGTATATATCTACGTAAGTATATATAAATATATCCTTTCTTGACTGTAGCCTGCTTGAGGATGAAAGGGGGCATGAAAGGGGGAAAAGAGAATAAAGTAAAAAAGGTGTGCAGTAAAAGAACAATTTACAAGGAAGTAAAGAAAAAATGGACATTTATGAATATAATTTCTTCTACTAATATATACTTTCTTGAACTGGTATTTGTTGTTAAATATTTTAAATCCTTCCTTATGTCCTTCTGGGCCCATGACAGAGTACTCTTTTGTTTCATTTTGTCTTGTATGTCTTTTCTGTTTTTCTTATTCTGTTTCTTTAAATAAAATGCAATTGAAAAGCAATTTTAAAGAAACATAAAAGCAAGAAAATAATGTTAATAGTTAAAAAGTTAAGCTTCTGTTTCAGGGAAAAGTTTAGTGTCATTAAGCAAGCTTTTAAATTTCTTAACAGTCTAGCTTTTTAAATATGAATATTTTTGGACAAGATATATAAGATAACATATTAATATGACTTATAAAAATTGAAAATTTTTGAGATTATATTTTTATTTCTTTAATCATAAGATTGATAAAAGAAAAAATTGATTTTGGGGAATGAAGATTAGTTCTTTGAGCTTTTTCTTTAGCCTGAGTATAGAACATATTTTTAATTGGAAATTGTAGAGGTAAATGGTTATTCTTTTTCTTTTTTTTAATAATAGCTTTTTTATTTTCAAAATATATGCAAAGATAATTTACAACATTTACTCTTGTAAAACCTTGTGTTCCAAATTTTTCTTCCTCCCCTTTCCTCACTCTTTCCCTTAGATGGTAAGTAATTTATGTTAAACATGTGCATTTCTACTATACATATTTCCATAATTATCATGCTGTACAAGGAAAATCAGATCAAAAAGGAAAAAAAAATGAGAAAGAAAACAAAATATAAGCAAACAACAACAATAAAGTGAAAATACTACATTGTGATCCACATTCAGTTCCCACTGTCCTCTCTCTGAATGCACATGGCTATCTTCATCATAAGACCATTGGAAGTGGCCTGAATCATCTCATTATTGAAAAGAGCTGTGTCCATCACAGTTGATCCTTATATAAAGTTGTTGCTGTGTATAATGTACTAGATGTACTAGGTACATTTGGCCCTAAAGAAAAAAAAATTTAGCCTCAACTTAATTTGAAGGGAATTTAATTGCAAAGGGAGTTTTCTCTAAATATATTGTGTCATTCTAGAATATGAAATAACATGTTCTTTTAATTTATATTAAGGTGTCAGAAAATCTTTAGTGAGTTAAATCAAATTAGTAGGAAGTCTTTAGACTCAGAGATTCAGAGCATCTAGTTCAACCTATCACACAATAAGCCTCTACTTATATCTTCATTGATGGACAACTTATTCAGGAGTTAACAAAAAGGGATTAATTTAGATGAAACAGGAGAAGGACATTTGATGAAGATAGGCATTGATACTTCCCAATTAATTCAACTGAATGACGTTTCTTTTCTAGAGTTCATTATTTCCCACCAGCCAACCATCCGAGAGAGGGCCTGGAGCACCTCATGGCTAGTTTATATTTAGGCAAAGAGAAAGTGACATTAGCAGCTTGAACTTTAATCCCCTGAGTCAACTTAAGTCTTGAGGATAGTTTTAATATTTTCAAAGGAAAATGTAGCATAGCTTCTATGGGAGACAGAGGTAAATGATATTATTTCTATCATATTCTTCCATTTGATTGTATGTATGGGGAATGAAGATATATAGATCTCTGTTAACTTAGAAAATAATGTAGTGACATCATTTATGTTCTGCTGTGTTTTTTATTAATTTTGCTAGATATTTCCCAATTCTATTTTAATCTGGTTCAGTAGCATTCTGGAATGTTTTTGGCAGCATGTTTGACATTATTGTTCTAGAGGACTTTTCACCATTTAAATGACTTTAGGGCTGATAATGGTCAACTCTTCAAGTATGGAATTTCGAAAAAAAGCAGTATTAAAGGAGGAAGAGGAAAAACTAAAACAGAAATGAAGGCAAGACATGACCAACCTAGATTAAACAACAAGGAGTGCAATGTAAGAGGGCTAGAAATGTAGGAGGGTACTAGGTTATGAAGGTTTTTAAATGCCAACCCCCCCCCAAAATTTTAAATACCAATGGTATTGGACCTACTAGTAGGCTATTACAATAATCCAGGTGTGAGGAGATGGGGGATTAGATTACTGGTAATGTCAGAGAAGATAAAGGGGCTTATTTGAGAGATGTGAAAGTAAAATCAATAGGTTTTGGCAACAGATAATAAAGAGAGAGTGGGGTGTCTAGGATGAATCCTAGGTTGGGAGCCTGGGGAATTGGGAACATGGCATTATATAGTATTATTGGGAGAGCAAGAAGGAAAGGAAGGGGGCATTTGGAAAGCTTGGGGGAAAGCTAATGAGTCCTGTTTTGAATATTTTGAGTTTAAGGAATAAAGAACTGTGTGAAATTTGTGAGAATACAATACAGAAAGTGAGAATACCAATTGACAAATGGTCAAAAAATATGAGCAGATAATTTTCAGATGATGAAATTTAAAGCCATCTACAGTTATATGAAAAAATATTCAAAATCACTATTGATTAAAGAAATACAAACTAAAACAACTGTGAAGTACTACCACACACCTTTCACATTGTTTAAGATGACAGGAAAAGATAATGATAAATATTGAAGGGGATGTAGGAAAACTAGAATATTAATACATTGGAGTTGTGAAATGTTCCAATCATTCACTTTGGAACTATGCTCAAAGAATTGTATTTTGCAGCAGCAGTATTATTGCTGAATCTGCATCTCAAGGAAATCATAAAGGAGGAAAAAGGACTTATTCACATGTACAAAAAATGTTGTAGCAAAGAATTGGAAAATGAATAGAAGCCCATCAATTGGGGAATGGCTGAACAAGTAGTGGTATATGAAAGTGTAGGATTATTATTGTTCTATTAAAAAAAAATGATGAGCAAGCTGATTTTACAAAGGCCTGGAAAGATTTACGTGAACTGATGCTGAGTGAAACAAGCAGAACCAGGAATGTATTGTATACAATAATAGTAAGAATGTGCAATGATCAACTATGAAAGACTTGGTTCTTCTCAATGGTACAGTGATCCAAAACAATCCCAATAGACTTTGGATAGAAAATGCCATTTGCATCCAGGAAAAAAAAAAAAAACAAAACTAAAGAGACTGAATGTAAATCAATACATGCTATGTTCTTTTTTCTGTTTTTCTTTTTTCTGTTTTTTCTTTTTTAAAAAATTTCTCCCAAGGTTAGGGGCAGTTAGGTGGCGCAGTGGAAAGAGCACCAGCCTTGAATTCAGGAGGACCCGAGTTCAAATGTGGTCTCAGACACTTAACACTTCCTAGCTGTGTGACCCTGGGCAAGTCACTTAACCTCAAAAAAAAAAAAATTAAAAAACATTTCTCCCAAGGTTTTGCCCTTTTGCTCTGATTTTTTTCTCCCAACATGATTCTTAAACAATGTGTATTAAAAATAAATAAATTTACAAAAGGATATCTATTGGACTAGAAATGTAGGAGGGTACTAGGTTATGAAGGTTTTTAAATGCCAACCCCCCCAAAAAAATTTTAAATACCAATGGTATTGGACCTACTAGTAGGCTATTACAATAATCCAGGTGTGAGGAGATGGGGGATTAGATTACTGGTAATGTCAGAGAAGATAAAGGGGCTTATTTGAGAGATGTGAAAGTAAAATCAATAGGTTTTGGCAACAGATAATAAAGAGAGAGTGGGGTGTCTAGGATGAATCCTAGGTTGGGAGCCTAGATATATGAAAGGCATTGGATACTGGAGGTCGATAGAAAGATAGGGGCAAGATAATTAAATCATGGAAGCTAATGAGATCCTCAAATGAAGTACTATAGAAGATCATCAGAACAGAAATGTATGGGAAACCTATGGTTAGAGGTTGTGATTTGGAAGAGGATCCAGCAAAGGGAACAGAGAAGGTTTTCCTCCTACCTATCATGAGATAAATAGGAAGAGAACCAGGAAAGAGTGATTGAACCTAGAAAACTTAGAAAGAAAAGAACTGTCAAATAAAGAGTGATTGAAATGATGAAAGGCTTCAGAGAATTCAAGGAAAATGAGAATAGAGAAAAGAACTTAGGGGTACTTTTATTGGAATGATGAGATTGGATTAAAGGGGTTAAAAAAAGAGGAAGGAGGAGGGACAGTATGAGAACCTATTGTAGAGAGCCTTTTCCAGGAGTTTAGTTATGAAAGATAGATGGGATAATAAGACCCGTAGTTATTGGGACCTTTTTCTCCTTTGCAGCCCCCATGGGTGGGGGGAGATAAAAAATATTTGTCCAGTGAAAAGCCTCTGAAGAACATTCTCCTTATTTTGTGGAGGTTGGTTAGATATTTTCACCTCTCCCTAATTGCCCTCCCAACTATGTCACTTTTGTTTTTGTAAGCCCGGGGGTGAGGTGGGGGGCCGAAAGGGGAGTTGGGGGGGCGGGAAGGGGAGTTGGGAGGGCAGAGGTGGTCAGCAAACAGCTGGTTTTTTGTTTTTTTTTGGTAGAAGTTGAGCTTTTACATTTTAAAATAAAATTTTGTTGTTTTTACAAATATATATATATATATACATTTATATGTATATGTATATATATATATATATATATATATATATATATATTTTTTTTTTTTTTTTTTAAAGCTAAGAGCTTATAAAAGCAGGCAGTTGGTGGCCCTCCTTAGGTACATTACAGACTCTAAGCTCTCCTTGGGTTAGACTGCTTACCCATGTGACATTGCTGTTTTGATTTGGCAACAATATGGAGGAGCCAGTACACTTTAAATTGCAGTAGGATAGTAGGGCTGTTTTTTGCGAGCTACACATACTGGTGACACTCTTCTGAACATGGGTTGACATTGCCCCTGGGAGCTGCTCCACTGGATGTTGGGATGCACATCTCTGCCAGCTTCCTACTTCCCACCACTGCTGGGCACATGGCTGTGCATGGCTCAGCAACTATTCTCCTCTTCCAAAGTAGGACAGCTTCCACTATAAAGCCTTTGACCCTGTGCTAGGGCAGCTACTTACTGTAGGTCTGAGTTACTAGTCCATTGCCACTGCTAGGGTATGACTGCATCTCCTGTGGTGGGCCTGACTCTGGCTCCCTATGCAGAGGACTACTGCGGGCCTGGGTTGTCACTGCCTTCTTGTGCTCCCCAAAAGGCACTGTGGGAGCTGTGGCTGCTGGAGTTTGACTGCTCTCTTGCTGGGGCTGAGAACTTCAAACCAGGGGCTTAACTTTTCTTGGCTAGGCCATCTCATCTGATGAGCACCACAGGAGAAAAATGTCTTGACTAATCCTGGGGGTGGCAGTGGAACTGCCACTTTAGGATTGCTCACCTGTGTTGAGGGAATATCACAAAACAGCACCCAAAAGCAACAGAGCTATTTCTTTCTTTAGGCCAGTCCATGTGTCTTATTTGCCATGGGCAAGGAACAGCCATTTGGGAAGTATACCTAGGATTTGGGCCCTGGGACATACCTCTGTCTTCCACAAGGGCAAGGGAGAGATAGCTAGACTTCACAAATCTTGCAGAAGAATGGAAACTCTTTAAACTGATTCAGTATCCCAGACCTGTCATTAGAAAATTAAATGAATTGCAATTGGTTAAGCATCTTTATCAAAATGTTCGATTCCAGAAGAGCCTCTGGGCTCCAGGATAGGAGCAAGCATTGTTTTTTTAAAAGGCTTTTTAAATAGTTTGGACCAAAGAAATCACTACATAGTGTAATTCTGTTAGGTTTCTCAAAAGCCATACAAAACACTAACCATCAGCATAGTTATGAAAAAAGTCTAGCTTTTCAAAGATAAAATCTAGTTTGTCTTCTCACTATTGGGATCTCTTATGTCTATCTTTAGGTTTTATTCCTTTTCAGTTATAGAGCTAAGTATCATTTGTTCGGTTACACTGGCATTTCCAAAAAGTCATTCAATCCCCAGTAGTTCTTTTTTCCATTTTTTTCTCTACACGAGTCTCCATTAGATCTGGGAGGGATTTCCTTTCAGTAGACCTTCCCCCCCCCCCAGCAGTTTAGTGATGTTGACTATCGACTACACCCCTACATTCAAGGGGTGGGCATGGCAAGTTCTTTTGAATTTGTCCTTTTCAAATGAAGAGAAATTTTCTTGATTTACTGAAATTCAATCTTTTCATGCTGCTTTGAAGGTAAACTAATTCTGAGGAGGCTTAAATTATGAAGCTGGAAGTCTTGGGGGATAATAGAACTAGAGGGCATAAAAGCAGTTTGTAAATTATCTAAAAAGGTACAGTTCTTAAGGACACAGGTCAAATCTCCAAGGGTGTGTGAGTGTAGGTGGATGTATGGGTATCCAGGAGGACTTTATGCTTCTTCTTATTAAGTTTTAACTTCTACAGATTTAGCTCATTTTAGCATGCTGAGATCCTTTTGAAAACTGATTCTGATATCCGGTATGTTAGTTATTATTTATACTTTTTAGCTTTATGTAGGCAGGTTGAACAAACATGTAATCTAATCCTTCATTTGAGTAATTGTGAAAAGCACTTAATAGAATTGTCCAAGGAGAGTCTTGGTATATAACACTAAAGGCTTCCATCCCTGAGATTATGGATCTCTTGATCTTCATTTGACATGGGCCTTACAGCCAAATCTATCACCCTATTCTTTTAGCTTAGGAGTTTACCAGTTTATCACAAAACAGAGTTTGTATAGATATTATTTCTGGAGACATTGCTAAGAAAGGATATTATAAAAGGAAAGGAGTAAATGTGCTGTTCTCATGATAATGCTGATTGGATAGGAATTATCCAGTTTGTTTTAAGCTTAATTTAGCACTGCTGAAAAATAGTGTTTTATTTCTTTAGAACAGAGAACAAATTCTCTCTTCATATTTCATCACTCAGGACTACCTATATTTTATATTGGGAAATTGGTTGTGTTCTTTGGTAACTGGTATCTTCAAGGTAGTATTGCTAAACAGTTTGCATGTTTTTTTTCATGCCTTTCCTACAGTCTTTCATGTCTCCAAATATGAATCTTTTATCTTTTCAGAGGGTGATTTCTTGTCATAACTAGCTTATCAGATAGTTGTAGCTTTCAGTTTACTTTATTGTTTCACCTGTCTTTGGTTCAAATCACTACCCTGTTTCTTTTTCTTAGTTCTTGATTTTTAAAAAGTTCTTGTGAGTAGGGTCTATGTGACTTGTTACTTACATAAAATTTCTGTAGTACTCTAACAGTGCCATTTACTTTGAAGAAAGAAAATACTAAGACAAAAATTATAATTTCCTTTTCTGTCTTGTAGTGAAAGGCATGCAAAAGTTTCAAATTAAAAAAAGAAAAGAAATATTTAGCCATGACATTAACTTGGAACAAAGAATCCTTTTAAAAAAATCCAAATGAAAATGTACAATGCTCATGTTTGTAGTTATCATTGAAGTAGGAGAGCCTTATTGGTTCTTAAACTAACCTTTAATACTGCACCCACTGTTATAGGTTTTGTTTTGACACACATTAATTCTCTATCCAGATATTCAGCTTTGCTAGAATTTGACTGTAAAATTAGTTCTTTACCTACTGACAGTTTTGCTTCATTACATTATTGAGCCCTTGAAGAGGCATTGGTGTAGAAAGAAATATTCTTGTCGGGTTAGAAAACAAACTGTCCTGAAATAATCCTTGGAAATAATTCTTATGGTTCAGGGAAATAAATTTTCCAAAGTAGGGAAGTATGTAGACCCTAGCAGACATGTTATTTTAATGAAGATTTGACTTTTTTTAAAATTTGCTGCCAATGATAAGACTCATGTATGGTTACTGCCTTTATTTCCTTGTCTTATTTACAGTGTTTTATATTTAAAACATGATCAGTAATATATTTTCAAGAAATGGCACTGTAACCCTTAAGCCTAGATAGATTGAATTTGTTTTAAGTTATAATTCTTTTGTGTTTTTACAACTGACTTTTCATTCCTACAAATGTATGGTGTTTATAAACTTGATTTTTTTTTTGAGATTCTTGCAGTCTGAAATGAATGTAATATTATTTTCAACATATTTTATAAAAATCAGGTTTCTTTTTCCCTTAAGATTCTTTCAAATAGTTTTTTTTTAAGTCGGATTCCATTTTAGTGATGTCTGTAGCTTTATTTTTTCTCTCCAGTTTCTTGGTGCATTTTTTTTTCTCCTCTCCTTAATTCAGAGCCAGCTTTCCTTTAGACAGACAAAACTGAGACGTCTCACTTTACAGAGAGAGATGAATGGGGGAGATAGAGCTTGACTGGAGAGACATTGTAGACATAGCTTCAGTGAACTGCCAAAGTGAAATGCTGTGCCAGCATCCAGCCCTCTCTTGTTCATTGTTTTACAGGGGCCTTTGCCAAAGATGTGCTCATTCAATCTTTGGGAAGTTTTCTTAACACATAATTTGTAGGTTAGTCTGCATTTTCAAATTGTTTTTGCATTTGACCTGGGGTTTTAATCTAACTTTGGAAAATGTCTTTGTTAAAAATCAAGTCTGAACTATGATTGCCAAATGGAGTTTAAAGTGTAAACACTAGGTTTTTTTCCTTTGCTTTATTGCCCTAATAATGTTTTTATGATAATTGCTCAAGATAGTCAAATATTATTCTGCTAGTTCATTAATTCCTATTGAACAGTCATACTTTTCTAAGTGGTAGAGAATGCAATATAGAGGATATATTACATAATGGAACTCATTATTCTTCTACCTAAATACACATCTCCTTCTAACCTTTTTCTGTTAAAAGCACCACTATTGTTCTAGACACCCAGTTTAACAAACTGCAAATTTTCTTTTGCTGATGCATTGGAGGTAGGTTAAGTCATGAAACTGTGTTACTTGGGTCCATACTCCAGGTCTGGTATGTAAACTCAACTTCACTGCAACAAGGCAATAAATCCATTTCTTAATCTATTCTTTATTCTACTCACTACAACTGTTGTTTCAAACCTATTTTCATTTGTCTCTCCACACTCTCAGCTGAGATCCTCACTTCCTATTTCACTGAAAAAATGAAGCTATTTGTTGAGAGATCCTTCTCCCTTTCTCTACATTTTACTACTTCTATGTATTTATTATCTCCTTCACTCAAGTCTGATGAAGAGATAAGCTTTTTCCTTGCTAAAGCCAACTCCTCCATGTTTCCTTGATGCTACTTATTCCCATCTTTTCTAGCACATTGTCACCACTGTATCTATTCTCTCTAATCTTCAGTTTCTGTGCCTACAAACATATTAATTTCCCTCTATCCCTATTCTTTAAAAACCCACACTAGATCCTATTATTTCTTCAAGCTATTCTCCTCATTCCTTCCTGCCTCCCTTTAGATGATATCTTTCAACTGTTCTTATTTAGAAGACTTTTAAAGGATGTGAAATCTGATTTCTGATTTTATCATTTAGTTGAAACTGCTCTCTCTCTCTTAAGTTATCAGTGATTTCTTAATTGCCAATCTAATAGTCTTTTTTCAGTGTTTATTGTTCTTGATTTCTGCAACATTTGACATTATTTACCAACTTTCCTTTGTGTTTACTCTTTTCTCCAGGTTTTTGTGAGATTCTTATTTCTTGCTTCTTTTACTTCAGACTGCTCCTTTTCCAAGAACTGGTTTTCTTTGGTGATTCTTCATCTATGTGAGGCACACTAACTGTAAATGTCCCCCAAGGGGGCCCTCTTTTCTCTTTACATTTTCTCTCTTGGTGATATTATTACTGAATTATTTATCATCTATGTAGATGATTGATTTTCAGATCATAAACTGCCATCTCAAATTCATCATAGTCAGAACGTAACTCACTTTTTCTCTTAAATCCACCCTTGTTTTGACCTTTCCTATTTCTTTCAGAAGTATCACCATCTTTTTAGTCACCTGGTTTGCCATTTTGGTGTCACTCCTCACTCATTCCAGTCTTCCAGTAAGTTGCCAAACCTTGCCAGTTATCTCCATGATATTTCTCAAATACATTTGCTCCTTTCCCCACAAGCCACCACCGTAGTTGAGCTTTTCATCTGGAATATTGTAATAATCTTCTGAGGTTGTCTTCCTGCTCAGATTTCTTCTTGCTCCAATCCGTCCTCCTGAGAGTTGCCAAAGAGATTTTCCTAATTGTCTGAATGTGTAACCCCCTCAAATGGCTTTTAGGCATTTAAAACTTCACCCTTTACTAATTCTAGTCTCTTTTTTCAAATACCTGCCCCTTGTACACTTGACAGGTCTGCAGTACTGATTTGCTGTTGCTCACCTGGAAGTTCACTTTCTTTGTGTTTTTGCATTGGTAATCTCTTAATCCTCCTTCCCCTCTTCTTCCTCATCCCTGTCCCTTGTTTTAGACTCAGTATAAGTATTGCTTTTTGTGGGGGAGAAGCCTTTCTGTTTTTTTTCCTCTGAAGACACATTGTATCTCTTGGTGTGTTATCTTGTATATACTTTCTTTTTTTTTGTATGTATACATTATAGTGTGAGCTCCTTGAGAGCAAGCCCGCATTTAATTTTTCTCTCTTTAATGCTCAGCAAAAGGTTGTTGCTTAATTGTTTTTGTTCTTCAGTTGTTTCAGTCATGTCTGACTCTTCGAGAACCCTTTTAGGGTTTTCCTGGTAAAGATACTGGAATGGTTTGATATTTCCCTCATTTATAGAATAGAAAATGAGACAAACAGAATTAAGTGACTTGGCTAGGGTCATCAGCTAGTAAGAATCTAAGGCCACATTTGAATTCAGGTCTTCTGATTCTAGGCCCTGGTCATCTATAGTGCGTCCTAGGTTAGTACAACCTAGTTTCCAGGTTGACTAATTAACTGATCTTTAATTCATCACTCTTTTTCATCTATTTCTAAATTCTGTCAAATATACTTTTACACCATCACTTGAGTCACATGGCTGCTTCCTAATTCATAATCTCATTTTTTTCTAGTTTGGACTGTTGCATTGTATTTTCTTTGTTTCAAATCTCTCCCTAAAATGGGATATTTATAAAGTGATTCTTAGTGTTTGGTGCAAATTAAATGCTCAATAAATATTTTCTTCTTTTTGTCCTTTCATTTCTCTTCCCTCCCCCCTCCTTGAATCTATCATCCTCATAGTTGTTAAATTGATATCTGGCATTTTATCCTTCCAGGTGAGTATTAGCTCAGAAGAAATGCAAAATCTGCAGAGTTAGAGAAGCACCCCAAATGTTCACAAGGACTATTTGTGCCCCACCGCTCCGAGATTGTATTGGTCTGATCAGCCACAGCTAAATAACCTATTACTCTACTCTGACATAGTGATGTCATTTTGGTTCTCTTCAAGAACGAAGGACAACAGCCAACCCAATTGATTTCACTATCGAACAGGTCTCAAGCCATGCCATTTCACCGCTCAGGCATCCTAGCATCTCCCTGTTGTCCTTCAGTATACAATATAGATGTTTCTGCTTTGTTAATCAGTCTGTAAGCTCAAAGTAAGCATCATGTGTGTGCTAGGGACAAAGAAGGATAAAAGACAGTTCCTTTCCTTAAAGTGCTCACAGTCTAATGAGAGAGACAACTTGAAAACCCCTCAAACAAGATATAGACAGTATAATTGAAGATAATCAATTTAAGGAAGGTACTGGAATTGAGGGGTAGGAGTATCAGGAAAAAGACTTTTTCTTTTTTAATAGTCATAACCAACATTTTTTCTAGGTTGATTCATCTTAACATTATTCAATATTTGGCTTCAATGCTTTTGAACAGATTGTTTTTTGTATTTGAAATAATTCTTTCTTCCTTACTTTATTTAAGGCTCAATTCACATTTTTCTTACTGTTGGGGACCTTTTCTAATTACTTAAGCAATTCTTATCCACCCAAGCTCTCCAGTTGCTTTGTATTTATTTTGTATGTAATTTATATTTTATCTATATTTTATATAGCATATATACTTTATACTTTAGGAAAAAAACTGTAATTTTATTGATTTTGGTAATCTGGTCAACTTTCTAGATTTTGGTAGACAATGGTATAAGATACTATCATCAAACCAATTGCTTGTTATATGATGAACCTTTTCTTGCTTGTTGTAGGACATGCCAAAAATCAAGATTATTTCTATGCTGCAAGTGGAGTAAAATGTTAGAAAAAAATGATTTTTATAACATATTTCATGATATATTGAGATTTTCAATAATAGACCAGATTGTTGTAGGATTTCCTTGAACACAGCTTTTCCATATTACAATTAGAATGTAAGACTAAATTTAGTAGAGAATAGTTTTGACACATTTATTTTGTAATATCAAATATTTTTATTTATAGTGTGCCACTTGGATTTTTTCTCCTAGTGATAGTGATTTTAATATAAGCACTTTTTTTAAAAATAAAGAAACAGAATCTTGTGTAGTGAAAAAGCTAGTAGATTTTGATTTTAGTTCTGGCTGCCACCAGCAATATGATTTATTGTCAGCAACTGTAATGTAATGTTAATGATGACACTTTACATTTATTTCATACTTAACAATTAAAAAATAATTTTCATGTATCCTGTGTTATGTAACCCTTCCAAACTCTACTAGGAAATAAATAGGATAGATTTTGTTCTCATTTTAAAGATGAGGATACAGGGTCAAGTTAAAATTTGCCAAGGTTTAGTGGTAGCAGCTGAAGTAAAAAATCAGATTTTTTTAGTGTTATTTTTTCTATTAGAACCATGCTATCTTTTTAACCTCTGGTCTGACTTACTTCATTTGTAAAATGAAGAGAAATTTGGCCTTGATCTCTTTGCCATAAAATTTGGTGATTTTTGTAAATAATATTATCTAAACTTTGAAAGGACTATCAAAAATTCAGAGTAATTTTTTATACATTCCTTGCAACTTTACATCCAAAGCAGCCTTGTTATTCTTTTTTTTTTTTTTTTTTTTTTTTTTGGGTAAGGCAGTTGGGGTTAAGTGACTTGCCCAGGGTCACACAGCTAGGAATTGTTAAATGTCTGAGGTTAGATTGAACTCAGGTCCTCCTGACTTCAGGGCTGGTGTGCCTTATCCACTGCACCACCTAGCTGCCCCTTGTTAGTCTTTCAAAATCATCATTGCATTTCTTTTAAAAAGGCTATATTTAGTTTTCTTTATAGAAAAGAGACAAAATGTTAGAAATAAGCAGGGGCAATGTATTTCATATGGTATTTACTGGAAATGCATTTTTGTAAGATCTATTAGTAAGAGTAACTTACTTTAGAGTTGTACTGTGGTTATTTTAAAAAATGAACATGCTGTACTTGAGCCTACACTCTTTATCTTGGGTGTTGTTGTTTTCTGCAGTCTTTCTGCCAGTGGTTAAACCCAGCATTCCATCACCAAGTAGTTCTTATTTCCTCTAGAGTTAGAGACCATATTTAGGAACTTTTTTGTTACCCACTGAAACAGATATCCTTTTAAAATTTTTTTCTTCTTAAATAAAGAAGTCTAGTGTAATAGAAGTAATTAGAAGCTCTCTTAACAGCAGGTGAAAATGACATTTATCTTTTATAATATAAATTCTATATATCTATACCACTTTGAATCCACCCCTTCTCCATGACAAATTTCTCATTGACATATATGAATAGCTTCATTAACAAAGGGATAATTTGATTGAACTGTGGAACTGCACTTGTCATTTACTCCATTTATTTGTCAGGAAGATTTCAGGGAATTTCCTTTCACCCCTCACAGGAAATGCCAGCTGGTGACTTTTCCAGTGTGACTTTGTATCATGAATAGAGCAATAGTTTTGTTGATGTTTGAGGACAATGTGATGAAAGTTGATAGATTTTGGTATCATGCTCTCCTAGGCAGAATTCAGATTTATATTTACTCCTTTCTATTTGGGGTAGTTGGAAGGTTTCAGACACTTCACAGGAAAATGATTCCTTTAGAATGAGCACTTTGATGAGACTGAAAATAAGAGGCAAAGGAAGGAAAAGGAAATGTTTTAATTGGGACTTTTGTCACTTTGTCATGTGTGATGGTTTGGGATTTACTTCCAAAAGGGCTTTAATTACTTAAGAATTTGGACTTAAATTTTGGCTCCTTTGAGGCAAAAATATATTTACACTTAGCAGGAGCAGAAAGACCCTCCTCCCCCCAGATTGGCATTATACTTAATTATCTTTGTAGGTTGACGTTGGTGGCCCTTCAAGTAAAGAAAGAAAGGCAATAGGAAGTGTGGCTCCTGTAAGAAGCAGTGCTTCCCAGTCGATTCTTCTTTTTGTGGTGGGCACAATAGAAGAAAAAGAGCCATGTTTACATATATTTTGTATAAGAAGCAACAAGTGGATCATTTTGGGCAGAGTTTAGAGCGAATTGGGAGGGGAAAATGTAAAAATAGCTAGAAAGACATCCTGGAGTTAGATTATAAAGGATGTTAAAATGCTAAACAGAAGAACTTGTATTTTATCTTAGAGGCAGCAAGAAGCTACAGAAGCTGTATAGTCAAAGGAGATGTGTCCTCAGACTTCTTGTTTTGGGAGTTATTTTGTCAGTGTTGTGAAGTCTGAATTAGACAGAGGTCGAACCTGGAGGCAAGATTTCTTGGGAGGCTACTTTAGTACTTCAAATGGCAAGTGATGAGGTCCTGAATTAAAGAGTTGGTTATGTGGGTAGAATTGATGGAAACAGATGAGAGACATGAAATGAGAGATGAAAGATCTAGCAAAGGAGACTGAGAAAGAATGGTCAAATTTGTAGGTATTCAATCAGAATAGGACAGTGAGAAGAAGGTGTCAAGGAGAAAGAAGTGATCAACTTCGACAAAAGCTTCGAAATGGTTAAGAAGATAATGAGATTCAAGAAAGTGAAAGCATCTATTAGGATGGCTTTTTCACGGAATTTATCTAACAAAAGAGAAGAGAGAAAGAGATGGTACATAGCAGGGATGGATGGATGGATCAAGTGAGATTTTTTTTTTCTTTTCTTAAAAAGGATATGGAAAACTGGTATTCTTCCCAGACAGTAGAGAAGCAGCCAATAGATAGGGAGAGACTAAAGTTAAATGAGAATAGGGATGATATAGAGAGGGAAATTTGCTGGAGAAGACAGAATGGAATGGGATCACTGGTGCTTATAATATAGACAAAGTTGAAGGAAGAGAGAATGGCAAAAGGCACCCGGCTGTTATAAAATGAAGAGGAGGAGATAAGGGGGAATAACTTTTTTTTCTTTTGTAAAATGGGAGACATCTCTCAGCTGAGTGTGAGAAGGGGAGCCATCAGAAGTTTGAAGATGGTTGAAAAAGAGTTTGAAAAGCCACTGTGGTGAGTGGGATAGTGAGTTAATTAGGAATGTGTAAAAGGATTGCCTTGCCATAGTTAGGTTATGTAACTTAAATTTGTAGTGGATCCATTCAGCATAATTTTGTGATTTTTTTTTCCCATCTTGGTTAAGTAGCACATATGTAGGAAGAAGGCAGCAGATAGTGGAAGTCATCCAAGTCTGAGGTTTGGCTCAGCCAAAAGTTAAATTGATGATAAGATAAAGGGCCAAGGGACCCAAGAGAAGTGGGCAATGTTGAGTTGAACTCTTTAATCAAGGGGTCAAAATGGGAGAAAGGAGGAGAGTATAGTTAGTGTAGATGGTGTGGGAAAGTGAAGGATTGAAGGATTCTCAGTGTAGAGAAGAAGGGCAGAGTTTGAGGTTGTGAGGCAGACAGTAAATTAGAAAGACAATTGATTGTGATCAGATAAGATAATTTCAGATTTCCTGAACATCAAAATCTAGCATTTGTGGATAATATCAAGATCAAGTGTATAACTGCGTCTTTTGGGAGGATGAGGTGAGGTCGAGAAATAGATCATGTAAACTGAGTAAACTGAGGAGAGAACTTTTATCTTAGAAGCTGAGTGAAGGAGTAGACAAAAATGTCAAAAGCTTCAGAGAAACATAAAATGATGAGAAATTAGGAAAAAAGGTCATTGGATTTAATAGAAAATCATTGGTTTTTGGAGATGACCATTTAGTTTGAGTAGTGGGAACTGAATATGGAATGCAAGGCATTGAGAAGTGAATGGGAAGGGAGGAATTGAGGTAAGTGGTATAAAATCAGGTTTTTAGATTGTAAGTTGAGAAGCCTTTCCTCAGGATATAGGCTACTACAGATTCTATTTAAACTGAATGATCTTATCACTATCTTAAAAATTTGACCAAAAGCCAGTTTAAAAAGTGAGTTAAATATAAGGCATTGAGTTTGGGATTGCTTTTTCTTTGAATATCTCCAAGACTCAGTTCCTTAAGCTGTAAAATATTACCAATGTCACAAGATTATTGGCACTTTTAGTTAATGTTTGCAAAATGTTTTATAAGGAATTGTGATTCTGTATATTGTATTCTGCAGTTTTCCTTTGGGTTATTGAGCCAATTTGCATTGAGTGGTTGAACTTTGTCACTAGCACCAGGCCTTTCAATTCTGACTGTTGGTCCCATTTTTTCTTTTGCGCAAATATTTCTGAATGTGTAATGTTTATATTTCGCCACACTTGGAGCAGGCTTGCCTGTGTAGAAACTTTGCCCAAATAACCATGAGTGAACCGACTATTCTAGGGACACAAGAATAGAACCAGATAGTCTGTTAGGTATTATTTTTTCTGAGCAAATAAATATTCAGCTTAAGTTCACCTTAGTAGATATACTACCATTGTATGCATTTTCTTGCATCATGTTGTTAAAAAATAGTATGGTAAAAGAGGGCTTTTCATTGAGTAAGCCCCAATAAATTAAGGAATAAAGATTCTCTAAGAATTAAGAACAAAAAGGCACTATAAATTTTTTTTGCTAATCGATAATCTATTTGTTTGGTGATATTCTTTTGGGGTTTGGATTTTCCCATTGTTTAATATAGTATTGATAATAATGTTTACTACTTTTATTATATAGTAAACTAAAGAGATGCCGTTTTGTTCTGTATAAAAAAATGAAATAATATTAATGTGCTCCAGTATACTAAGTCTCAGGTTTTGTTAACTGATAGTTTTAAGTCAATAGAAATAACGTATATCTGCTTCTGGTAATAGCAATCCCTGAAGACCAATGTCACAGAAGAATGATACAAGTGAATGAATAGAGAAGAATAGAAATGTGATAAGAGATTCCTACAGATTAATTCATTGAGCACTTTCTGTGTGTCAGGAGTTGGACTTTTTATTACTCTGCCTAACAAAAAACCCCAGTGATCTCTATAGAGTGGTTGCTCTTAAAATTGTGTGGGGCTTATAAAGCTACTATTTAATTGGTTCCATGCATGCTTAGAGGAGAAATCTGTGGTATTTTGTACAATGTACTCCCTCCAACCCCCACCTCAAACAACGTTCATTTTTGAAGTAACTCACTTTTATTAATTCATTATAATATATGTGAACAAGTGTTTAATTTTTTCCCCTTTCCATTTCTTTTTCTTTTCTATTTCCTCCTTCCATCCCCTGCTTTCCCCTCCCCTCCTCTCCTCTCCTCTCCCCTCCCCTCCCCTTCCCCCTTCATCCCTTTGTTATATATGACTTCTCACTTCATCACTAATTTGAAATTGCCCTTTTCTTAGTTACCAAGGATTACTTAATTGCCACAACTGAAGGTATTTTCTTAGTTGACATCCTTCTGGATCACTCTGCTGTAGTCCACTCCTTTCATGGACATCTATGTTCTCTGAGATTTCATGATATTCTTCCCCCTTGGTTCCTCTCTCTTTCTCATTGTACCTTCTCTGTTTACTTTGGGGCTTGCTATCTGCTTTATCCACCTTCATGAGGGATACCCTCAAAGGTTCTGTTCTCTGTCCCTGTTTTCCCTTCCCCTTATGGGATGTCCTAGAGTTTGATGTCTACAACTCAACATGTCCAAAATTGAACTTATTATCTCCCCGACGCCTCCCTTCTCCTCCCCTGCTGTTTCACAGCCAGTGGGACACAGATAAATTTATCCAAGTAAGAATGTGGTCACTGTTAGAGGTGGTATCAGAAGTTCCTAGAGAAAATACAAAGGAGGAAGATGCTCAGCTCTGTTTTTCCACTATAAGTATATAATAAATGTTACAGATTTGAAAATGTGGGCCATTAAATAATGCTTAAGAATTGAAATTTAGCATTTCCTTAAATTATTTAAAAACATTTCATTGAAGTGCTCCATAAATTTCACTAGATTGTCATGGAGTCTTCAGTATTCATTAAATAGTGTAAGAACTCTTGATTAGTAGGATAAATGTGAAGTAAAATTAGGGCTTTACCAGTGTTATTGAAGAGTCATTAGGAGTAGATTAAATTTTAGAAGCTGTAAAATTTAGTGATCCCTTCCAAAGAGAGAATGGGAAATCCAATATAATTTCTTCAAAGTAATTGATATGCCTTGTTACTGGGGGCCTAAGATAAAAATATTGAAGTACACCAATCGCTATCTTTGGATTAGAAGAGTAAAAAAGGGATGACATTTATTATTTCTAAAACTAATCCATTTTTAATGCTAAATCTTGGAATTCTTTGTAACAACTTCCTAAAAATTCCAGTTAAAAGGATTGTATCTTCTGGTTCTTTCAGGTAATTTAATCTGAGGTTTTGGTAAAGACACACACATAGATAGTCAGCTTGCAGTAATTTAATGCTGGGTTACTTCTTTTGCTTACTGGACTGACTGCAGACTCACTCCTACTCATGATGTGGGAAGTTAATTTAACCAGATGTAAGACCACTGCAATTTAGTCTTCTGGTCTAAGAGCCACAGCTTTTTTCTGGGTTTCAGTTTGCGCATTTCAGCTATATCTACTCTTAGTTATCCTGCCAAAATTTTTTCAAGTGCGTTAACTTTGTGGAGTTAAATTCTTTGTCAACAAGGCTTTGAAGTAACCCTTGAGTTTGGCATTAATATCCTTTTTAGAAACAGAATTGAAACCACAATTCCATTTATGCAGCAAAGTCTTGTGATTGAATGTACATGTGTGCACAATGCGGTTGACTGTGAATTCAGGGGGTCTGACCCTTTTCACAGAGCTGCTGAATTGGTGATTTAAAAAACACAACATATAGAGTCTTGCATTTTTCTTTATTCTTATATTCCTCTTGTTCTTGTTCCCAACTCTGCTTTTAAAATGAAGTTGAAAAGCTCAAAGAGGATAGGATCCAGTGTGTTATTTAACGAAGCTTAGTTGATTAATTTCTAAGATTTCTTTTCTTTTTTTTTTTCCTTTCTCAGCACCACAGATTTTGTTTTTGCCAAACTTTCTCCCACCTCAGGGTCCATCCCTGTCCCTTTCCCATCCCATCTCTCGAACTCTCCCCCTCTCCCGTTGCCATTTGCCAGTGACAAAAAGGATAACTAAGAGAGGTTTCTCCCTTTGTAGAGTAGTAGAAAGCAATTACATGTTTTTTTATTTTGTTTTTGTTATTGGTGAGAAAGGACTTTTGGATATTTCTGTAGAACTCATGTTCTAGACATTTACAGCACTTTCCAAATGTATCTGCCATATGTTACATAAGATCGTGAATCAGCAAGCATTTATTATTTAACTTTGTGCCAGGCACAGTACTAAGAACTGGTGATACCAGTGCAAGTTAAACAGCCCCCATTCACAAAGAGCTTCCATTCTGATGGATGATATAAGTAAATATATTTTTAAAAATCTATATAGCATAAATATAAAAAAATGCAAAGTAGTTAAATATAAGGGTTTTGGGAGGGGAGAGTACTAGCAATATGTGGAAAGGTAGAGAGAGGACAGGAAAAAACTTGATGAAGAAAGTTGTGATTGAACTAAATATTGAAGAACAATATTGAAGGAAAAATATATTGGGCCCAGTTGTATAGACCTTTGAAACCTAGACAAAACAGGTTATATTTAAATCTTAGAAGTAATAGGAGTCTTTTGAAGTTGATTGACTAGAAGAGTCTCATGGTCAGATCTGTGTTTGAGGATAATCACTTTAGATTGAAGTGGAGAGAGACTTGTAGTAGGGGAAGAAGAATAGTTAGGACACTAATATTGTAATAATCCAGGTGGAAGGGTGATGAGCCAGATCTGAGGTGGTATAATTGGAAGGGAGAGAGGAGGCAGTTGAAGAGAAGTTATAAAGGTGGAAATGACATGATTTGGCAACTGATTGGGTATGTGGGGCAAGGGATTGTCAGGAGTTAAGAACGATGCCATAGTTAGGAATCTGGGAGACTCGAAATGTAGTGGGGATGTCTGATTAAAATAGGGAAGTTTGGAAGCATTTTAGGGGTGCAGAAGGAAGAATGATAAAGTTGAATTTGAGTTATTTCTAAGACATGTACCATACTTCTGGAACATTGTATAATGAACAAATATATCTTGAATTAATCATCAAAATGGGGGAAATTTTTACATCCCAGCATTTTAAATAAATGATGAAAGGATTAAGAGTAACTCTTTAGGTAAAGAAAAAGCAGACCAGAACTTCAGTAAACCTGAAAGTATATCACACCTATGGGTCTTTAGCATAAATTGTTTTTCTTCCCTTTAACAAAAATTAATTGAAACAGGGGTGACAAGGAAAATAACATTATATTGAATTGAGATTAAACTCCCAAATTCATTGGTCCTCCTTGTAATAAATTAATTTTGCTTTGGGGATGGGGGACTGGCTTTTCTGAAGTTGCTTTCTATTTATTTCACTTTCCTTTACTATCACTATGTTATATTCCATAACAGTTTAATCAGGTTCAACAATTTTTCTATGAAAGTTGCTGTTGTTAATCTGGAAAAGAAAGAACAGAAACCAATTGTGCATTTAAAAAAATTTAGTAAGTAGGTAAGTAAGGTGTTAACATATCTTCAGTTAAATGTCTGTATTGCTCAAGGGTAACAAACTATATATGTGCCAGAGTTTTAGCATTTTAAAGTTATTTTATGAAAACAGCAAATCTTGTTTCTTAAGCTTCATTTTCTTTTCCCCTTTCTCCTTTGCCTAACACAAAGGGGCTTTGTCCTGAACAAGCCCTGAGCTAGAGGATTTTTTATAAGGAGCAACACTGAACAAATTCCAGGCCAGGGCTGGCCAGGCTTACTCATTTTTGAGATTTACCTGGACTTACTGCTGTTGATTCCAGGAAGAAACTTTGGCCTTTCAGGATGAAAACATCCGTTAAACATTCTCTCTCACTTCTCTGCACAGAAGTGCAAAGAAATTTCTCTCAAGTTTTGTGTAGAGCTCCCACTGTTGGTTTCCACAGAATTTTGGAGTTTGTAGATGCTGACCCAAGGATGCCGAAAATGGAGTGAAAATTTCCCATTTTGGTTTTTAAGCTATTTATCCTTTTTTTTTTTTTTTTTTTTTTTTTTAATTTACAGTAGCTACTATCACTGAAAACATTCAAGGTTTGATTACTTTAGTTTGAGCCAAATATGAAGGCTATTTCTTTCCTTAAGCTTCTTTTTGCTTTCTTACCAGTTCACCTGTAGGCTTTTTTTTTTCTTCTTCTCTGAATCAACAAGTTTTCTTTTTCATCTGGACTGGGAGATTTTCACTGATACCTAATCTAAGTGCAAAGGTGGGGAGGGGAAAGGAAAAAGGAAAAGGGGGGAGAAATCAGATTTTTGGAAGCAGCAACCTCTCTGCTATACCTACCTGTCTATCCATATTCTCAAATTCTTCTTTGATATGCTTTCTGACTGTTATGTATAACTGAGGCTAAGTTTCTCAAAGAGTTGGTATTTCACTTTCCCTTTCTACAAATTGGGACCTTCTTAATTGATTTATACCATAGCATTTTGGTAAATAAATCAGCACTTTATGAACTTTTTCAAAAGCTAATCCTAATTTTATTTGACTATAACAGATGTTTAAAATTCCCCACAGGCATAAATTCCCATCAGCATTTAACAGAAAGTTCATTGAAAAAAGAAGCATAACTAATTCAGTTTATTTGAGATCTTTTACTTAAGAACTAGTTGCTGGGGGGAAAATAACTAGTTACTGGGCTTAGAAACAATTTTAGTCAAAAAGCATTTATTGAGTACAGATTGTATGCTAGGCTGTGAGATAAGTGCTGGAGATAACAACAACCAATCTCCTTCCCCCCCCAAATCCCTGTTCTCTAGGAGTTTAATGGGTTAATATGCCCGTACATATGTACAAATACGATGAGTACAGGGTAAATTGGATATAATCAATAGAAGGAAAACACTAACATTGAGTGAGATTAGGAAAAATATTTTGGAGAAGTTTGAATTTTAGCTGAGATTTGAAGAAATCTGGGGAGTCCAGGAAGCAGTATTGGGGAGAAGAGGGAGAGCATGGGGGACAGTCAGTGAAAATAGCTGGACAAGGGAGATTAAGTTGTCTTGTACAAGGAACAGCAAAGAAGCCAGTGTTACTGGGTGGAAGGCTATGGTGATTTAGGGTTGACTTCCTGAAAGCAAAACTAAATGAGCCCTCAATGTCCTTTTAAATTATGTATTTGTATGGTTTACAGAATAGTTAAATAGCAAGTGTAGGTAGCTAAAAGACATACTGTAGTTAAAAGTTGTTTCTATTTCATCTCAGACTTATTTAAACTATGATCTATAAAATCTTAATTTTATATTATTACTCTACTACTTTGAAGTTATGGTACATTTTCTGGGGTTTCAAGACCACTGATTTGATAGCTCTAGAGGAAAATATGACTGTTAGACCAGCTTAACTAAAAACAAACATCTACGTGGCTGACATCCGTCAGTCTTTCTAAGACTTGTGATTCTTAATTTGACCCTTTTACATTTGAAGCATATTGAGATCTGTATTCTGACGGAGCCCGAGTTCTGTGGCATTTCAGTTTTGGCTTGTGAGGCTTAACACATTGTGGGTTATATTCCTTGTGATCTGATGTTGGCTGCCATTCTCAAAAGTTCCACTTTATTTTGTAAGACACTTTTGAAAGTTGTGTGCTATATAAGGCACTAGAACCTTGTGAATGGAATTTGAAAACACTCTGCCTGATGAGGACTCTGGAATTGGATTGAGTTTTTAGAGAACAATGAGGTTTCTAAATGAACCTTGTTTATTGCTTTCTACATGTCACTAAATCTACTGGTTAAGTATGATTGTTGTGTGTCCTTTATCTTTGAAGAGGAACAATGACATTAGGAGGGTGACGTCTTGACTTACTAGTGAATTGGATTTAAATAAGGCAGGGCTGTGCAAAATCATCAGCCTCACTCTCTCCTCCAGAGCCAGTAGAGTCCAATGGCAAGATGTAGATAAGGGTTAGGGATGAAAATGAAGGGGAAATAGAGTAAAGAAAGTAAAAGAAAGGAAAGTAAAATGAAGGATAATACAGTCTCCTCCCTCCCCCCAGCATCATTCTTGAGTTTAAAATTGGAGATGATTATCCAGCAATGGAGGAGAGTTCTGTATGTTTTTGTCAGTTATTTGACTATTTCAGTTCGTCTAACAAATCCTGAGACAAAAGTTATTAGTTTTAGTAGGATCATATCACAAGCAATGAATATAGTATTAAAATACATTTCTAAGTAGTTATAACTGTGATTTAAATAGTGTATCTTTTTTAGTTATTGGTGTTTTTGTTTTGCTTTGTTTTGTTTTTTGGAGGTGAGGAAATTATGGTTAAGTGATTTGGACAGGGTTTACAACTAGTAAATGTCAGTGTCTGAGGCTGGATTTGAATTCATCTCCTCCTGATTTCAAGGCCACTGTTCTATCCACTAGCAATCTAGCTGCCCTAAGAATGTGTCTTTCAAAAAGGGATATATTTGGGGGATGGTTTTCTGAAAGTACTGATGTGATTCCTTACAAATTCATTTCACAAAGAAAGGAAGCATACTATATAAAGCAGAGCTTTTTAAAATGTGAGTCATGACCCCATATGGAGTCTCATAACTGAATGTGGGAGTCATGAAATTATGATTTATTACTAGTAAATGTTTGATTTGTATGCCTTTTTTATATTCCTATGTACACAGGGTCATGTAAAAATTTCTCGGACACAAAGAGGTCACAAGTAGAAAAAATTTAAAAAGCCCAACTCTGTAAAGGAAATAATTAAAACAAAAACAATTCATAATGTTATGGAACTTTGAGAAATCTATAAATTGCTTTCCTCATAGTAATGAGGGAAAGGAAAGGGGGAACCCCATTTGTCGGCGCATAGATCCCTTGAGGCGCAGTGTCCCCTGTAAAATGAATTTACAGGCCCGAAAACCTAGATTGATAAATAAAAGGTTTATTGTAGGAATAGAAGTAAAGCTCAGTTAGAAAGACGCCAGGGCCTGAGGTGGCCGTTGGCGGGCAGGGACCCTTACATGGCTGGAAGGATACCATGTGTTGGCTGGGAGGGCTCCTGCAATGAGGGCGTTCCAGCTTATTTCTTTTTATACCCAAAAGATGATGGGCGGTACCCAGTTCTGGCGGGCTTTTCGGTTAGCCCAGATCAGGTGAGGGCTGGGAGAAGTTGAGCTGAGAGTGGGGGGCTGGGCCCGGATATTCAAAGGGTGCCTTTGACCAGAATTTGTGAATTAAGGTCAGTCATGGGTTGGGCAATTAGGAATCTTAAAGGGACCCCAACCCTCATCAATAGCAGTCCTTTGAGATAGTGAGATAGTAGAAAACTAAGGGAAGTTGAAGCTGCCTTGCTGTGTTACAATAAGGAAATTATTTACTCTATCTCTAGTTTGCTTATTTATAAAATTAAAGACTTGGACATCTTCAAGGAGTTCTTTATCTGGGGCCCATGAACTAACTATCTATCTATCTATCTATCTATCTATCTATCTATCTATCTATCTATCTATGTTAACTACGTATATTATATTGTAATTGTTCTTTTTATATTTTTGTTGTCTAGTCAATGCCCACTTCTTATATAGTTAAGCCCCATTGAAGTTTCATTGCTAAGTTGCTAGTGTGTGGTTTGCCATTTCCTTCTTCAGCTCATTTTGCATGATGAGGGAAACTGAGACAAAAGAGGTGTTGAAGTGACGTTGCTCTGTGCTACCCAGCTAGTAAATGTCTGAGGCATGCTTTGAATTGAGGAAGATGAGTCTTCCAGACTTCAGACTCAGTACTGATTGCATTCACTGTGCTGCCTACTTGCCAGGTTAATTAATTAATTGATCATTAATCCTATAGTTATAGAAACATCTTAGTGAAATGCCCCACTCATCCAACAGTTCTTCAGTTTTTTGGATTATTAAAAGTGAAAATGAGGTTTGGGAAAGACTGTGATGATTGATGAATGGGGATCCTGACAAGGCAAAGCTCAGCTTGCTGAGCAATGGGAAAAAACATGGAAATACCTGGTGGGATTGGATGTGAGGAAAAAGTATTGTAGCTACTCATATTGCTTTAATTTGAGAAACATAATTGAGGTGGATATTCATAAATTGGGAACTGCTTATATACTATTTTATTTATTTCTTACTGTTCTGTTCCTTCTATGGAATATTAAATAATATCTAGTCATAAGCAACTCAACAATCTACAGTTATTCAGAATGTTCTTAATTACTATTTAAAAAGTCCCAGCACATCTAGATGGTGCAGTGCATAGAGCACCAGTCCTGAAGTCAGGAGGATCTGAGTTCAAATTTGGCCTCAGACACTTAATACTTCCTGTCTGTGTGACCTGGGCAAGTCACTAAACCCAAATTGCCCCAAAATAAATAAATCCCATGTAATTGTTACTGTTGTCAACCTGCTATCCTATCAGTATTGATCTGTCACTTTGAACTCTGACTTGATTTTAATCAGGGGCCAATTCCTATCTTGACTTTAATTTACTTTAGGGTCCTTTCTTATGAATTATATTTCTAATTTTTGTATAATATTAGAAGATTACTGATACAAGGAGTTGCCATATTTGCTGGCTACTTTTCCTTTGATTGCTTTTACTTTTACTTCACCTGTTGTCTTTCGTGGCTCATTTATTGATTCTTGAAACCATAGAACACATGAAATCAACAATAACCAATTCATAATCAAGGTGACAGCTCTCTTTAAGTCAAGATAGTCTAAAATGGTTTTTACCTGCAAAAAAAAAAAGGTACTATGTACACTGATTCTTTTTATTCCTTTGTCGGTAGTTTTAATTTTAATCTGGTTTTATAAAACTGATAGCTGGAATTTTCCCCTCAAATCATTATTGCACTTATACAACCTTTCCTAAAAGAGATTTCCTGAATATTTCCTAAAGTATCAAGAAAATTGTGAAAAGTTGCCTATAGAGCCTTTAGACTTAAAGATTCTGAATTAAGTGAGACTTAAAAAAAAACACTAAATAATTAATAGGCGTACTATTTCTAAAGTCAGAAAACAACAGTGTCCCAGATTTCTTTCCTTTTGGTTAATGTAGCTATTCAAGAATTGCAGTTGAGTCTTTTGTTAATGTTTTTGTTTAGTATGAAACTCTTAAAAAAAAAAAAACCTGAATGTTCATGTGTCAGACTTGGTTCTGTGTCAGACATGTCAGCAGCCTGAATGGACCAGGCCTGATAAACCACTTGTGGGCTTCCTTTCTGCATTAAGAACATAATGTAGCAAGAACATAATAGCTTTCCAGAGGAGTCTATGCTACTGTAGACTTAGTTTTTCTTTCCGCCTTCATTTTTATTAAGCATTTCTCTAAACTACAAAGGTAGCATTTATGTGACAAGTAGGGTATATTTTAAGGTAGAACACTGGCTGCTTTTCATGCTGTTAAGTCCTAACTTTACTAATTCTGGCTACCTGTAAGGAATGTGTGCACACTGGAGTTTAGAACAGGAAAAATACAACTTCCATCTCATTTTGAGCAGAGTTCATTCAGGGATACTAGTGTTTTAGTAAGGTTAGTTATCGTTTTTCTGCTGCATGTTTCTGATTCTCAGACTAATGTTTACATGATATATTGTGAACATTTCCTCATATGTTCATAAAAGCCATACTTTTTATGTTGAAAAAAACCTTAATATTATTGCATATTTAGGAATACTATGTATGATGGCAATTTTATCAATTCTCAAAATGGAACATCTTTCACATGTATAGCAAAAAGTACCAAGAAAATAGAAAAAAGAGTACGCAAGTAGACCTTGATTGAAACAGGTAGAATTATTATTATTATTTTTTCACTTGTCAAAGAATATGGCCAAGATAAGAACTCTTATTCTTGTACTAAAGATCTTAGGAACTAACTCAGAATCTACAAACTTTCTGTAGTCTTCTAAAGATATCCTTTAGGGAAATAGCAGTGAGTGCGATATTATTATCATTCCTTGACGTAAAGCACTACAGGTACTATTTTACACATGAAAAAAGCTGACACTCAGATTGTGATTTTGTTCATGGTCACAATTAGTAGAAGTTCTTTTTTGACTCAAATTCAAAGCTGTATTGATTATTTGCTCTATGGAGAATGTCATTTCCTAGATAACAAATAACAAGAATGATCCAGTTGAGACTTTGGAATGCTAATTTTCTTTTAGTACAGTGACATGATTTAATAATTTCTGTGAATTAGAAAATTATTCTAAAACTCAAAGGAACTTTGTAGATTATTTTATCCCAAGGTCTTTATTTTATAGTCAAAGAATCTGAAACTCTAAGCTGTTATGAGGATTGCCCAAGATGATACAAATAGTTATTGGCAAGTAGGACTTCAAATCAATGTATCCCAGTTGTGTTTCCTTCTTTCATACCCCCATTTTGTTACTTAGTAACCTCTTAGAACTTCAGTTTCTTCATCTCTAAAATGAAATTATCCATTTATGTATTTAATAAGTTTATGAGAATCAAATGAGTGCATTTTGTAAAGTGTCAAACATTTTATAATTGTAAGGTGGTATTATTAATTATTCTTTTTAGTAGAGAGAGTAGTTATATTTCCTTGACTGATAGGCATATGCTAAAAAAAAAAATCATGTACTTCAACCCTTTACTTTAGAGAAGAAACAGTTGAAACCTGTTGAAGGGAAATGAGTTGCCTCAAGGTCACAAAGCTAGCTGAGTGAATGAGCTGGGACTCAAACTTCTTTTTATAGCAGTGGTCTGAGTGCCTCAAATATGTGTCCAGAGTTATTCTATAACTGTACTTGAATTATATGGAATTGGCACTTGCAATTATTTGCGCAAAATATTATACTGTGTTTTGAGCAAAAAAAAAAAAAAAAATTGAGAGCCATGAGCTTAGACTATTTTCCAGTCATTGATCAACTCTTTTCTTAATATCGTCAATGATGTAACTCTTGAAATTTTTGTTTTGCTTGTTTAAATAAGTTTTATTAAAACATCTTGAATTTTTGTTTTGCTTGTTTAAATCAGTTTTATTAAAACATACTTTTCCTTCCTATTATTTTGTTTCTACATTAATAGCATTTTGAATTATTCTGCTAAATAAATAAAAATTTTGGTAGAAATGTATATTTACTATAGTAAATTCAGTCAAACATTTATTAAATGTGTACATAATAAAATGTCTACAGGGGACGTTACTCTCTAGGTATAATAAAATGTTTGCCCGCATGGAGCTTACATTTTACTGTAATCTTGTACTTTTTCAATTCTTTTTTTACTTACATTTGTAGATTAACTGAGGAAAAGAATCCTTCCTCCTCTCTCCCCAATTGGAGTGAATCTTGACTGCCTTACCTCCAATTATCAACATTTATTCAAGCTGCAAAAAAGTTAACTTAGTTTGCTATGCTTTAATACAGAATACAAGGATCCACAATTTTACACATAGGGATGTCTCCTCACCTAATGCAGATCCCATCCCATCCCATAGGAGAAAAAGTATGCTATCACGGAAAGAGCACTGAATTTGGAGCCAGAGAACTTCAGGTCAAAATTGAGTTATTTGTGCCCTTGTTCGGGCATTTCTTAGGTCTCAGGTTTCCCATCTGTAAAATGAAGGGATTGAATTATAGGTCCAAACCTCCAAAGATCCTTGCCAGACCCAAATTTACAATCTCTAAAGGATAGTTTTGTGAGTTTTTATGACCAACAATATCTTCCTCTTGGTGGCCAACTCCAGTGATTGTCATCTCCAAACTTAGGCTGGTTGGGAAATAGGCAGTCTATCATTGTGCTCTAAGTCTTTTCTGCTTGTTAGAAAATGCTACTGTTCGACTGACACAGCTTTTGAAATTTTAGCCTTGTGTCAAGAGACAGCATTGAAGTAGGATTTTACTGGAAACATCAATTTAATAATTTAGAGGCAAAGTCAAAATGGTGAAGTGATAAGAAACATCTTTGCTTTAGCTTACCTTTCTTCAGAATAATTTAGAAAATACCTCAGACTAAGTCTAAATAGGAAAGCTAGGAAAAAGTCATAACAAATCATTTTTCTATTCCAGGGCAGCCCCTGGGGCTGGATAGGAATCTTCAGTGCAAGTGGGGCCAGAGGGAATTCTAGCAATCAGCTGTGGGAAGTGAGCTGAGATAGAGTACCAGGGCAGGAAATACATGGGTAGAAAGAGACACTGGGCATTCTTGAACTAGCACTGGGAGCAAGAATGGACTACCATATGAGCTGACTTAAGGAGGGAAGAATAAGCAGTAGGGAAGGCAGTAGGGAAAAGTGGCTAACAGAAAGAAGTGGGGGCGGGGAATTAAGAGGGAGGGTTTAGTGTAAAAAAAGTAGTGTTAAGAGGTAAAACACTTCCCCCCCCCCCAATTGGGCTTTAGTGACTTGCCCAGGGTCACACAACTAGGAAGTATTAAGTATCTGAGGTTACATTTGAACTCAGTTCCTCCTGACTTCAGGGCTGGTGCTCTGTCCACTGCACCCCCTAGCTGCCCCAAAACAGACTCTTAAGGAGAGGTCAGGGTAAAAAAGAGAAAGATAAGTGAAAAAGAATAGAATGGAAGGAAAAATCATAGTGAATATCAATGGATTGTACTCACCCATAAAGCAGAAGAGGATAGTAGAATGGATTAAAAACCAGAATTCAACAAGAAACATTTGAAATAGATATATGTAGAATTAAGAGACAGGAGCAAATTGGTCTGTTAGGCTTCAGCTGAAGTGAAAAAGGCAAGTATGCCAATCATGATATCAGAAAAAAACAGAATAGACCTCTTTAAAAGAGATAAAAATGGAAACTTCATTTTGCTAAAAGACAATATAGACAACATAAATATTGAATATATATGTGCCAAACATCATAGCATCTAAAAGTAACCAGGAAATCAGACAGTAGAAGTAGAATTGTTTGGGATCTGAACTTATTCTCCTCAGATCTAGATAAATCTAACCATAAAATAAACAAAAAATAAAGAGATATATAGAATTTTAGGAAAGGTAGATATAATAGCCATTTGAAGAATATTGAATATTCCTGTTATATTATTTCCTATACCAAGTTGTCCTAGTTCTTTTTACTTTGCTCTTTATTATGTTTCCTTAAATTTGTCTGAAATCTTTCTCATCATTTTTTTCTGGCACAATAATATTCCCTTATTTCTTACTTCACGGTTTATTCAGCCATTCCCTAATCTGTAGGCACTCGTTTTCTTCCCAGTTCTTTGATAGTGCAAAAAGTGCTTCAATAAATATTTTTGGATATGTAGAATCTTTCCTTCTGTCTTTGATCTTCTCAGGGCAATGACCTGCTTCTACATCAAAGCAATCTTTTGGAAGTGAATGACCAAGTCTTCTATTCTTTATGAGCTTCATAATGTGTGTGGCCTTACCAGAAGGAGGGAAAAATGGATGAATAAATGTTTTGTTTTAGCAGTTTGTATATAAATTTATGGCTAACAGCAAGCAACTAGGGAAATGGTTAAATGTTACTGCTATTGCTCTTACCCTGTGCAATTATGATCTTTAACCACTTTTTAGAAAGGGCTTTTCTTTTTATTTAGAAAATAAGAATCCAAAGAGTTGTTGTAGGTATTTCCCTTTCTCAAGAAAGATCTTTAGTGTATTTAATGATTTAGAAAAGATTATGCCTCTTTCTCCCCGTCTAGCATCTTCCTTTCTTTCCTCTTCTTTCGTCCCTCCTTCCTATGAATTAACTCTTCCTTTGCAACTTTTAACTAACCAATAATATTCAGATCTCAGACTTTAAATTAAAGATTAAAGTATAGATCTGAATTGTGGTCATAATTTATAAGATTTGCATATTTTATTTAAGAAGGTTATGTTAAACCTTCATGGGTCACAAAGTCACTTTGGAGCGAGACTTTATGTATACTTTAAAGAAAAAATAAATACATTCCGTTTTAGAGTCTTGGAAGAATCTATCAAAAACTAACATTTGGCAACAAGAAATTTTTGAATATAAATTACATTTTTAAAAGTATGTAATATATACTTAAATATATCTGTGTTTTAAATAGGTCCTGGTATCTTTTTTTCCCCACTCTTCCCACCCTTATAGAATTCAAATGTGTTTAGGGGTTAGTTTATTAAAACTTAAAATTGATTTTAAATCCTGAAATGTGTGAATTTGTTTTCCTTTGGGGATTATCTAATATTGAGCGTATACTTTCAAACTTACGTTCATATTATGTGGGTAGTAAATTCCTTCTGATTTGCTAGTAGCATAATATTTGAATATCATTGAGAATGAATCTCTTCTTTCCTGTGGACTAACTTGTATAACTGCTACTTAGCATGTAGTGCTAACTTAAAATTTACTCTAAAACTTAAGTTTTTACTCTAGAATATCAGTAACTTTTAGGATCTCACTGAGACAGTTATTTCTCTTCCTGCATGCTGACATTAGCCAGTGCATTAAATTTTTTAAGAAACGTATTCTTCAAGGACCTGATGATCTCTTATGAGCTGAATTTTGCAATACTTAATGAATATATTATAAGAAGTCTTCTTTGTGGAAATTTTTCATTTTTCTGTTGCTTTGGGCAAAATTAATGAATGAATTCATTATACTTCAGTGGGTCTTTATTATTATATTAAGATATAATTTTAATAAGAAATAACTTCAATATAATGCTTTATCATTGTTTTAGTATGATTTGATAGCCTTAAAATAAGTTTCTCCCTCATTTTATTACTCTTTGACTTCTTAAATGTACTATATTAAAATGTGTGTCAATTTTTAAAAGACTATTTGAGCAAGTTGTTCAAAACAGACAAAAATCCCAAGCAGACTGATCTTATTTTTTAGTTACACATGCTAAATTGAAAATAATTTAATTATTCAAGACATTATTCATGCTTTCCTGTGTATAAAAATAAACACAAAAACAATATCTTGGTTAAAGCTAATTTGGAGTAGACAATACCCAGAATAGGAGAAACAGAGTGGTGTTGCTATATGGCATATTTATTCCTTTAATAAATAATGATAACAATAACATAGAATGTAAAATATTTGAGATCAGGGATTAGTTTAATCTTTTGGCATTGTTTGTTGTTGGTAGTATTATGAATATTATGAGTATAATGAGTATTATGAGTTTTGAGAACCTTGATAGAGAGCTGGCCTTGGAGGTAGGAAGACCTGAATTTAAGTGCTACTTCTGAAACATTGATTATCTCCTCTGAGTAAGGCATCTGATCTTTCTAGGTTACTTTCTAAAACTAGATATAGATATGGTGAGCAATGGAGAAGTCCTGAGTAATGGGAATGATGAATGAAATATTAGTAATAATGGGAATGTTAGGCTGACAGTTAAATATTTAGGATTCTTTTTTTAAATGAAAGTGTTTATTAATACTTTCTGCTTTTAGATCAGTCATTTTCTCTCTTAACCTGAGAGCCATCCTCATAAAAAGGAAAGAGGGAAAAATAATTAAGTGAAATTAGTCAATAGTTTCTTACTTGCCCAAAGAAGTAACAAAGTTGCATTTTTTCAGTCTTTTCTAGGGCTAAGCTTGGTTATTACAGTCACATAATATTTTAGTCTTTTAAAAAATTCTTTCTACTTATGTTGTAACCATTCTGTTTAAAGTTTTTCTGATTATTTCATTTTGTCTCAATTCATATAAGTTTTAGAATGAATTTTTTTTTACAGAATAATAGTCATATGATCTTTCTGGATCTTCATTTATGAAATGAATGGATTGATGGAAGATAATTTGTAAATTTCTTTGAGTGTATAAAATATGTGATTCTATTCTTTTCTCTCAAAACAAGTAATTCAGTTGTTTTTTCTTATATGTGGCCTTTGTGGTTGGTTTGTTTGTTTGTTTATTTGTTTGTTTTTAACCATCCCCCTTCCCCTGTGGATTAGTATTTTTAGATAGGAGAGAAAAAGTCTTCATTTGTGCTATATGTTTTTAGTAGAAACCTTGGTTTTGAACTCTACTTTGGGAATTTCTGTCATCATCTTTCTATTTTTATGGTAAAACATGATCTTAGTGGCTACTGTTTTTTGTGTTGACTTAATACAAGGACAAGTCTTTATCAGAAAATTGTCCTACAAGCTACAAATGATAAAAAAAAGTTTTCAATCATATTTTACAATTTAGAGAAAGAAGGCAATGACATGAGGTAGTATTATAGGCTTTTCTTACGTACTCATTTTTCAATTTTGGCATCCATATGGTGGACATAAATGAAAACTATTCAGTTTAATATATCTGAATGAATATAACAATAACTCAACTGATATGAACTCTCATATCTATAATTTCCTTTTCATAGATAATAGAGTGAGTTACTTGTTTTAAGGACCAGTATTGGCTTCTTATTACGGTGCTTTAATTTGGTCATTAATTAACATATAGAATACATTATACAACTTAAATGTGGTTATTTGGTCATTTGTGTACTAGGTTCTCTTTGTTGTGTATGGCAGTTGTTCTCCCTTCCTTAGGGCTAGAGATTAGATTCTTTTAAAAACATTTCATAGCTTTTCCAACAAAGACTTTTTTATTCTTCATGCTTTGGTTTCCAAGCAACCTAGCTTCTTATAGCACCTTGCTGATGTCTTTTCTAGCCCCTCTTTTTTCCCACCTGCTTACTTTAGCACTTTTCTTTTGCTGCTTTTGCTTTGGATTATAAAGGTAGGTAAATACATTTGTTTCTTGAAATCCTCCAATAAGTATTGGAAAAATAAGTGAAAAGAGAACTCATTTATGGAAATTTCTTTGTTTTTAGTGAAATTGCAATGTTACCCTAAAAGACTATATTTGTTCAGTTGTCCATGCAGTTATTTTTAGTTTAATGGTAACATTTTTTCTTAATTTAAGACAGGTTTTGGGGGACTTATAAATTGGAGTATAGGGAGAAATGGTCATAATCTTATTAACTGCTTTCATTGCTTCTAAACCTCCCCTTTCCAATTTATCCTTAATACAGCTACCAAAGTAATCTTTCTAAAGCACAGGTCTAACTGGGGCATTCCCCCGACCCAAAAGTTCTAGTGACTTTTTAATATTTCTAGGATAAAATATAATTCTTCTGTTTGACATTTAAAGACCTTTACAGTATGACTATAGCTATGCTTTCAGACTTACACATTACTCCCTTTCACACACTTGTAGTGAAACTAGCTTTTGTGCTAGAACTTATTCCCTTTCTTCTGGCCTTTTTAGACTATACTTCTTTCAAACTTCTCAACTACCACATTCTATATGAGTTCTTTCCATATCACCAGTCTTGGTGCTTTTTTCCCTCTCCCTATTTTATTGTATTTTCACAGAACATCAGCCCTACTATTTTAGATTGTCTTTGCATTTTCAGTGCCCAGAAGTAACAAATAGTAGTTCCTTAATAAATGCTTGTTGCTTGATTGGATTATATATTGGTTGGACTAGATGGCTGCTGAAGTCCCTTCCAATTTTCTTGTGATTATAGGATTAAAAACTATATAGATGAATCAGACACTAGTTTTAAAAATTGTTGGGTTTTCAATTAAAACATTCTAACATCAAAGTATTTGGTTGCTGGGAAATAGGGAGGTATGGAATAAGAATTTAAGTCAGACTTAATACTAACTAGCCATGTTGCCTCAGCCAAAAAAAAAAAAAAAAAAAAAAAAAAAAAGAGAGAGAGAGAGAGAAAAGAAAAGAAAAAAAAGGAAGTGAAAAATAATGTGCTTTGATCTGCATTCAGAGACTATCACTTTCTTTTCTGGATGTGGGCAGGATTTTTCATTATGAATCCTTTGGAATTGTCTTGGATCTATTATATTGTTGAGAATTGCTGATTATTCATAGTTGATCATCATGATATTGCTGTTACTATATATAGACAGTGATCTGGTTCTACTCACTTCAATTTGTATCACTTCACAGAAGTCTTTCCAGGTTTTTCTGAAATTATCCTGCTTGTTATTTCTTAAAGCGAAATATCAATCCTGTTAAAAATCATATATCACAACAATAATTCATAGGAGCACATCGAACCTAAGAAATAAGTGTTTTAAAGCTTACAAAATGCTTTCTTTTACAATGCTGTGAGATAGTGCAAACATTGTTGCTTTTTACTTATAATTCAGTAAGTAGAAGTTCCATGAGGTTGCAGTTAGAACCAGAGCCAAATCTTGTCCTTTCTGCCTTCATAGCATTCTCTTTTCTTCCATGGTTCTGTCCCAAGATCACATGCTCTTTTCTTCATTGGACTAGTGTAGTAGCTTTCTGGTTGATTTTCTAGCCTTGAGATTCTTCCAACTCTAATCCCTCTTCTACTCAACTGCCAAAATTAGTTTTTTTACAGTACAGGTTTGACGGTGTCTTCTCCCTAACACTTCCCCTCCCCCCACTCCAGTGTCTCCCTATTGTCTCCAGGATACTCTCCTAGTATTTAAATCTCCTTCCTACCTTTCCACTCTTCTGACCCAATTGCCCAGTGCTTGTGTGCCCCCATGCATTGTAGTCTACAGCAACGATTGCTTACTTGCTAGTCCTGTCACATGACACTCTCCCTGATTCTCTGTGTGTTGCCCTGACATATTCCATGTCTGGAATACATATTCTCCTCACTTCCACCTCTTAGTTTCGTTGAATGTAATAGAAGCTTTTTCTCCTCTGCCCATCAGAGCTCTCTTTTCTCTTTTTATATTTTGTATATTTTTAATTACTAGTTGTCTCCTTGTGGGGAGGGACTGTTTTTTGCATTTCTTTGTATGCCTAGTATTTAGCATGGTAGCTGATAATGGCAAGCACTTAAAATGTTTATTAACTTGCCCGAATTTAAATCTCCTGAATATTAAAAAATATTGGCTCTAGTGGGTTTGTGCAAATTGATTATAGAGACACATCATCATTCTAACCCAGTGTTTCTTTCTTTATTTCCCTCCACTTCAGTATTGTTGTATGTGGGGGGGGTTCCCCAGGAAAATGTAAATAAATAACTGGCAGCAATAAATACTTGTAAGGTGCCTGCAATAGATTGACCTTTAGGGTTGGCTGTCAAAGCATTGCTTGCAATATATGGAAATGACATTTTACTAAATTTCAATATATTTATATAGTCAGAGAATAAAGTTAGGAACAATAACAATATGCTATACAATCAGTCACACACACACTTTCTCTCTGTCTCTCTGAAACCAATTCCCAGTATAGGGGTATATGTATATACATATATATTATGGGTAATGGACAGGAGAGTGAAGTTGGGACTTTTTATTTCTTCAGTCAGAGACTAGCTTTCTTCTTTTTAATTCATCAATTTATACCTTTTTTTCTGGTCACTTACCCTGTTATCTTGTTTACTTTAAGATGGGGCAGCATGATGTAATTTTTTAAAAAAAATATTCATTTCATATATTTTAAAGTTATTTTTTTTTCAGTTTTAATTGTATTTTGTTTTTCCAAATATGTACAAAAATAGTTTTCAATATTCATCTTTGTAAAACTTTATGCTCCAAAATTTTTTTCTCCCTCTCTTCCCTCTTCTCAAGATAGTAAGTAATCTGATATGTTAAATATGTGCTATTCTTCTTCTTCTTTTTTTTTTTTTTGCTGAGACAATTGGGGCTAAGTGACTTGCCGGACTCACACAGCTAGGAAGTGTTAAGTGTCTGAGGTCATATTTGAACTCAGTTCCTCCTGACTTCAGGGCTGATACTCTATTCACTAGCCACCTAGATGCCCCAATATTTGTGATTCTTATAAACATATTTCCATATTTGTCAGCATGGTGTAATGTTTAGAGAATCAGACTTGAAGGCAGACAGATTCAGGTTTGGATTATCCTTAACACTCAGGAGCTAGATAATTATAGGCAAATACTTAAATTCCCTATATCCCAGCCTCTTCCCTAATGTTAAAATGAAGATAATAGTATGTATCTCAGACTTGTGAGACTCAAGTGAGATAGTGGATGTAAGGTGCTCTGCACTCTAAGACATTTAAAGGATGAATTGAATTTTGCTACTTGTTTTGTTAACCTTTAAAAAAAATGTAATGAGCCAAAGAATCAGTAATATTCTACTAACAATGGTAAAAAGTATTGATATAGCAAAGGATAAAGAATACCTAGTTTAGATTCTAACTTTGAATATTGGCTTTGATTTGTGGCTTTTATCTTGTGTCAATCATTTCACTTCTTCAGAATTCACTTTTCTTCCCTAAAAAGGAAGGAGCAAGATCTTATAAAATCTTTTTTGGCCCCAAAGCAGTGATTTTGGATCCTAATTATATGTGCTGAATGGAATCATTGTGAATAAGGGGTTTGTTTTTTTTTAATTTCCCTGATTGGTGTCACATACTACATTTTTTTTCTTTTCAAAGTCTTGAATGAATAAAAATCATTTTGCTAAGTAAAAATGTGCAAAGCATTCAATTTAATTGTTTTTTTTTATTATATATATATATATATTTTATAATATTATCCCTTGTATTCATTTTTCCAAATTACCCCCCCTCCCTCTATTCCCTCCCCCCGACGACAGGCAATACCATACATTTTACATGTGTTACAATATAGTCTAGGTACAATACATGTGTGCGAATATCATTTTCTTGTTGCACAATAAACATTAGATTCCGAAGGTACATGCAACCTGGGCAGACAGATATTAGTGCTAACAATTTTCATTCCCCTCCCAGTGTTTCTTCTCTGGGTGTATCTACCTCTGTCCATCATTGATCAACTGGAAGTGAGTTGGATCTTCTTTATGTTGAAGATTTCCACTTCCATCAGAATACATCCTCATACAGTATTGTTGTTGAAGTGTACATCAATTTAATTGTTGAGGATACAAGAGGAAATCATACCCATGATTTCTCATGTTGAATCTTTTTGTTTGTTTGATTGATCAGAAGCATGTACCTAGAATTTCTTCCCTTTAAAGAAAAAGAAAATTTACCTTTTGGACTGGACCTGTTTTCAAAAGCTGGACAGATTCCGCCCACTTATGGACCAGCATACAATTTCTTGTAGCTGTTAGCTAGCAGAGGCATCTAGGTGGTGTAGTGGCTATAACACTGGGCCTGGAGTCAGGAGGAAGCAAGATCATATTCACACTCTGCTGCTTCTCTGTGTAACTGGCTAAGTTATTTAGCCTCTGCTTTGGGTTCTTCAACTCTACAGTGGACATCATAATAGCCCCTCTGTCTCCAGGGTAGTTGTGAGGGTCAAATGAGATAGCAAATTAAATTACTTAGCACAGTGCCTGGCACATGGTAGGTTCTATAGAAATGTCAACTATTATTGTTATAGTAGCTAATTTTATTAAAGGAAATTTGTACAACCTGCAGGAGATGTCCAAATTTTATAGTAAGTGTGTAGATCGCTGTAGAATCTGAGCTCTTTGAGAGTAGGGACTATTAAATTTTTTTACTTTGTGTTTCCAGCAATTTAGCACAAAAGTAGATACTTAATAAATACTTATTGAATTGAATTAGGCAGGCTCATTCAAGTGATTGGTGATTACATAGTTACTGTATTCAGTTAGTCTTTTTCTATCTATCAGTGCCAACATATCAAATCAACTAATATTTATTAAGTGCCTGCTGTGTGTCAGGCACTGCAAAATCATGGAGATAGAAAAGAAGGTATAAAATAGTCTCTAAGGAGTTCAGTCTAATGGAGGAGAGAACATACAAACAACTATATAAAAACACTAAACATAAGACATACAGAATAATTTGGGAATAGTCTCAGAAATGGCCCTAAGATTAAAGAAGACTTCTTGCAGAAGGTAAAACTTTAACAAAGACTTGAATAAAATCACTAATCAGCCAGACAATAAGGATTGTCTCATGTGTTTGGAAGATGGGATGGAAAGGGAAAAAAGACTGACATCTAGGAGTGAGAGGAAAGGATTGGGAAAGGGCTCCTACAGAAGGGGACAATTTGAGTTCGATCTTGAAGGAAGACAAGAATTCTAAGAAATTGAGAGAAATAAATAAGCATCATCCAGGCATGGAAAAATGTGCTGCATGGTGATAGAGCCTTAGGTGTGATGAGTGGCAAGTAAGACTGCAGGACTGACTTGTGGGTGTAGGAAGAATAGTAAATAAGATTAGAAGAAACTGGGTTTTAAAGAACTTGTAAGATAACAAGTAAAGGAGTTTCTGTTTTATATTGGAGGTAATAGGGAGTTTCTGAAATTTGTTGGTTGGGAGATTGGGGAATTCTGTGGTCAATTGTGTTTTTATAAAAAGCACTTTGGCAGTTGTGTGGAGAATGGATTGGAGTAGGAAGAAACATGAGGCAGAAGGATATTAATTATAAGGGTGAGAAGAGAAAAGGGAATGAAGTAGGGCTAGGTGAGTGAAAAGAAAAGTTAGCTGTGGGAATAGAAATGAGAAGTTTTGGCAATTGTCAAATCCCAATACGGGAATTTGAGTGAGAGTGAGGAGTTGAGTAAGATATCAGGGGTGACTGACAAGACTGTGGTGCCTTCAGAAATAGAGATGTTTGCAAGAGGAGTGGACTTAGGGGAAAATTATCCCCAAGAATTCATTAAGCTCTTATCACATGCTAAATACTGGGGATGCAAAGAAAAGCAAAAAGCAGTCCTTCTCAGGGAACTTACATTCCAAGTGGAGAGATAACATGTAAACATTTGGTAGATCTTATCTTATGATAATAGCTTCTGGTTTTTGTCATATTGAGTTTGAGAAATCTTTGGTATATCTACTTTAAAATAACTTTTAAACTGATGATCATGTGGTACTGAAATTTAGGAGAGATATAAGGGCTTTGGGTCCCCTGCAACTTAATAAGCATTTATTTCACGCTTTGTTATGTACCCAGAGTGGGGGTGGTAGTGATACAAAGACGAAGAAAAATCCAGTGTAATAAAACTAATAGATGAAAAATAACTATATGGATAGGTGCTATGTAGGGGCTTCCCAGTTTGATAGATTTCAAATTGTATACTCTATTTTACATGTTTTGAATTTGAGTTATTTTCAAAAATTTTGTCATAATTTCCTGTTCATTGTTCTTTTGTATTCTACTTTGACTTTTTACATAACTTAGTAAAGGCGACATTTGCAATTTTAGTTGGAACTGGTTTTTGGAATATTTCCATGTCTCAGTCAAGACAGTTTGTAGTTATGTGGTGTGATCATCCCTTTTTGGTTCAGGAAGCAGTTACAGGGTTACTATTTAATCTGAAATTTCTGAAGATGTAAATAATTGCAAAAAGCTGTGAAGACAGAACTTTAAATTGACTCTTGTCCAAACCAACATCAACTTTCCTTCCAAAGTTCATTTTACTTTTTTTTTTAGTTTTTTAAAATTAATTTCATAATTATAACATTTTTTGACAGTAACTGTTCATGTTAAAGAGTTCTTGCTCAATTTTTTCTTAGAATATTCACATTGAACAAAATCTTAACTGAAATAACAAATGTCTCAAATGATGTGTACACTTGGCAGTGACTTTCCAACCCAGAGTTGTAAAAGTATAGAACAAAGTGGATTTTCCCCTTCCAGATGATCAGAAAAAGTCTTTGAACATATCCATTTAATATGGTTTTAATTATGAAAGAGAATAAGTTCTCATGCATCTTTAATTGCCAATCATCAGAATAAATGAAATGTTATTTCTTAGTTATTTATTTGAATTTTGGTATGCTGTTAACCTTGTTATTAGATTTTAGATTCACCACTATGCGTACTAGCTAATAAAATAGTTACATCAGCATATGCTTCATATGGCAACATGAATGGGAAATTGTTGCTTACTATAAAATCATTAGGTTTGCTATAAAACTAAAGATGAGAAAAACCCATAAATATTATCTGTAATTTGTGAATGTGGAATGAAATCTTAGCATTTTATTTCAAACAGAGTATTCAGAAGTCTTATTTTTTTCAATACCATTAAAATTAACTGGACTATATCCATCGGGCTTAATTTATGTGCTTCTAAACTGAATTTTGGAATTTCATTTTCTATCAACTAATGACAGTTCAGATCCAGGAATAATATGATATGGATGTGTCTGTGTGTCTATGTGTAATGTCTAATGTAGAACATGGAGAAGAAACAAATCACAATAAGCAGTTTAAAAAAAAGCAGTTCTAGGCATCATTTCCATCAATTACAAAATAATAGGCATGTTGCAGTTAACACAACAGTTTCATTATCATGAATGAAGGAAATAGTTAATTGGTCTATTTAGGTTATTTATCAGATGTGATTCCCATCCCTATCCACTTTTCTTTAATTTTGGCTTAGCATCTGATATTTTAAACTTTTGTCCTAGTGTTAAAGTTTATTTCAGGGAATAGTTTGGTAATAACATTTTTTTCTTTTTGTTTCAATGGAATTTCTCATTTTACATTTAAATACAGATGGAACACCAGTCACGAAGCTTAATAAATGGTCATGAATTATATTCTGTCATCAGACAAAGGGGAAAGGCTAAATTAAATTAATAGATCCAAGCTCAATTTTGATATTGTGTGGCCTCTAAAGGATATTCCAACAAGCATTGTTTATGATACCCAAAGAGGATAGATGGAAAGTTTTATTGGCATGTGGCAAATATAGAATGAGCCCAAGTGTTGGAATTTATTGAAAATACCTGTTCTTTGTGAGGTTTAACTGTTGTCATTAATGGCGAATCCGACAGCTTTGCTAGGTAACACGATCCTTTCCTGACATTTGTAGTCTGCCTTGAAGGAATCTGCCTGCTTGTTCTGTGACATTAATATTCAGAAACATATCAGCTGTTATTGTTGCTTCATTTAAAATTTCTTCAAATGTATCAACCATTCTCTGTCTAGTCTTCTGCCTTGGGTTTGCTAAAATACACACACACACACACACACACACACACACACACACACACACACACATACACGAAGGGAGCAGCTGCCTTACTTTGCAAAGTTGAGACAATAGAGATGAGTTATTTCTTAATTTTGAGAAATTTCTAATTAAAAATTAAAATCATTTACTTGTAGATGAACAAGTAGATTCATTGTGCTATAATGTAGGTCATATCATAGTTAAAAGCTTTAATTTAAGGTGGAACTTATTTACATTTTTTCAGTTTATATTTCCATATAATCTAAGCCTTTTTTTCTGTACTCATATTTTCTAACACTATTCCTACCTTGAATTCCTGCTGTTTGCCCAACATTTTCTGTAGTGTGCATTCATTTCTCAGATTTACTTGATGAATATCCTCATTGTTTTAAAACCCACTCTCAATAAACAGAGGTTCTTATATATGCTACTTATGACCTTTACAGAATTTCAGAGTTGGAAAGTTATCTAGATAGATAAAACATTTATTAAAAGTCATTACCATGCGGCAAACACTGTGTTAAGTGCTGAAGAGACAGATACAATTGAACTAGGCAGCCCCTGGCCCTCACATAGTTTATTTTCTTTTTTTTTTTCTTTAAAAACTCATTTTTTAAAAAATTTAGAATTTTACATAGTTTATTTTCAATTCTGAATTCTCTCCTCCCTTCCTCTTTCCCTGTTGATAAAGCACATATAAAAGAAAACTTGTTACAAATAGGTATGGTCAAACAAAACAAACTCTTACATTAGCAGTTCCTCTAAACACCATCCCTCCTTCAGCACTTTGAATTCATCTCTCTGTCTGGAAGTGAGTACGTTTACTTTATGATTTCCCAATATCAAAGTTGTTTGGCTTTATGATATTCTTGTTTGTGTATATATTGTTCTCCTGGTTCTGTTCTCTTCACTTTATATTATTTTGTCTTCACAAGCTTCTCTAAAACCATTCTCTTTGTCATTTCTTGCAACACAATAATATTCCATCACATTCAAAATTGTGGTATAAGAATATTATGAAATATTGTTCTGTAAGAAATGACCAACAGGATGATTTCAGAAAGGCCTGGAGAGACTTACATGAACTGATGCTGAGTGAAATGAGCAGGACCAGGAGATCGTTGTATACTTCAACAACAATACTATATGATGATCAATTCTGATGGATGTGACCATTTTCAACAATGAGATGAATCAAATCAGTTCCAATAGAGCAGTAATGAACTGAACCAGCTACACCCAGCAAAACTCTAGGTGATGACTATGAACCACTACATAGAATTCCCAATCCCTCTAATTTTGTCTGCCTGCATTTTGGATTTCCTTCACAGGCTAATTGTACACTATTTCAAAGTCCGATTCTTTTTGTACAGCAAAGCAACTGTTTGGACATGTGTACATATATTGTATTTAATTTATACTTTAACATATTTAATATGTATTGGTCAACCTCCATCTGTGGGGGGGGAGAAGGAAGGGAAAAATTAGAACAAAAGGTTTGGCAATTGTCAATGTTGTAAAATTACCCATGCATATATCTGATAAATAAAAACTATTAAAATAATAAAAAAAATTCCATCACATTCATATACTGTAACTTGTTCAGCTATTCTCCAGTGAATGGACACCACCTCAGTTTCCAATTCTTTGCCACCACAAAAAGTTGCAGAAAACATATGGGTCCTTTTCTCTCTTTGTTCTCATTGAAGTATAAATCTAATAGTAGCGTCACTGTTGTAGTTTAATAGCTTTTTGGGCATTGTTTTAAATTGCTTCCTAAAATGACTGAACCAATTCACACAGCTCTACTTATGCATCAGTTTTTCCATAGTAATCTAACAGCATTAGTTGTTTTTCTTTTTTGCTAACTTATCTGATGGGGTATGAAGTGGTATCCCAGAGTTGTTTTAATTTACACTTTTATAATTATTACTGATTGAAAGCATTTTTTTTTTAATGTGGTTACTGATCACAAGGGTTTGTTCCTCTGAAAGCTACTTATTCAGATCTTTTGGCTACTAACCAGCAAACTGCTCTTCTTGCAAATTTGATTCCATTTCCTACATATCTTAAAAGTAAGACCTTTATCAGAGAAACTTGCTGAAAAGATTCCCCTCTCCTTCCCTTCTCTAATCTTAGCTTCATTGGTTTTGTTTGTGCAAAATCTTTTTAATTTTATGTAATTAAAATTGCCTATTTTACCTCCTGTGAACTGTTCTATCTTTTATTTGGTTATAAACTCTTCCCTTATCTGTAGATCTGACAGGCAATTTATGTTACCTATTTGTCTAAATTATGTGCTCATTTGGAGCTTGTCTTAGTGCAACATGAAATGTTGGTCTTTGTACCTAATATCTTCCAGTCTGCTTTCTATTTTCCTGGACAGTTTTTGTCCAACAGCAAGTACTTGTCTCAATAGTTTGAACCTTTAGGTTTATGAAACTGTAGACCATTGTACTCATCTCTGCTACATATATTATGTACTTATTCTACTAATTAACCTATTTCTTAATAGTATCAAATTGTTTACATGATCCTGGCATTGTAGTATGTTTGAGATTTGGTTATAAAGTAAACAGTTTTTACTTTGTTTAGTATCTTATGTTTACTTGCTTGTATTTATCTTCTTATTCTTGACTTTTGGGTTTGTGTTTTGAATTTTCTACTGAGTTTTTTTTTTTTTTGGGGGGGGGTGTGTGGAGGTCTTGGAAGACCTGTATTTCAATTCAAGATACATTTCTCCCCCATAGCATTACATTTAATTTTGTGGGGTAAATTATTCTTGATTGTAAGTCTAGATCTTTTTTTCCTTTTGGAATTTCATCTTCTATTCTCTTTGCTGCTTTACAGTTCTAGCTGCTAAATCTTAGGGGATCCTAATCTTGGCTCCTTGCAACATTTTTCATTTGACCTAGGAGCTCTGGATGTAATGTCTGAAAAGCTTTCTTCCTTTCTTTGCTTCTTTTGACAAGTAGATTTTTTCTTTTTCTTTTTTAATAAAAAACAAACAAACAAACTGATGGACGTTTTCTTTTGTGATTTCTTGAAATGTGATATGTAGTTTCATAGCTGGTAATAACTTTGAAGTAGTTTTAATGATTCTTAAATAATCTTCCTTTGATCTATTTTCCAAGTCATTTCTCATTTTTCAGTCTTTTGATTTAAAATTTTTAAAAATTGACATTGTTTCAATCATTAGCTTTTATTCAGCCAATTCTGATTTGTAGGGAGTTACTTTCTTGGGCAAAGTTTGTAACTCTTGTGAAAAATAACATCTTCTCTATAGCTTTTATTTCTTTTTCAAATTTTTTTATCATTTTCATTTGGTTTTTAAAGATCTTTTTTTAAAGCTTTTAAAACAACAACCTTCTTGCTTGAATTCTTTTAGAAATTCATTTATACTAGTGTTCCAAGGTGTACTTTTAAAAAAATTATTTATTTTTATTAAAGCTTTTTATTTACAAAACATATGCATGTGTAATTTGTCAACATTGAACCTTGCAAAATCTTCTGTTCCAAATTTTCCCCTTTTTCTCCCCACCCCATCCCCTAGATGGCAGGTTGGCCAATACTTGTTAAATATATTAAAATATGTGTTAAAATAGTATATGTATACATATTTATACATTTATCTTATTGCACAAGAAAAATCAGATCAATAAGAAAGAAAAAGAAAAACTGAGAAAGAAAACAAAATGCAAGCAAACAGCAACAGAGAAAGTGAAAATGCTATGTTTGTGTTCCACACTCAGTTCCCACAGGCCTCTCTCTGGGTGTAGATGGCTCTCTTCATTACTGGACAATTAGAATTGGTTTGAATCATCTCATTGTTGAAGAGAGTCATATCCATCAGAATTGATCATCATATATAATCTTGTTGCTGTGTACAATGATCTGGTTCTGCTCATTTCACTTAGCATCAATTCATGTAAATCTCTCCAACTTCTCTGAAATTATGCTGTTGGCCATTTCTTACAGAACAATAATATTGCATAGCATTCTTATACCACAATTTATTCAGCCATTCTCCAATTGATGGGCATCAAGGTGTACTTTCTTTTTGAAACTTTGCTTGTAGATCTTATTGTTATTCTCTTCTGTGTCTTTTAGTCTCTGTCACCATAATAGTTTTTTTTATGATGGTACTTTTTGTTTGTTTGCTCATTCTTCTATCTGACTTTTTATCTTTGGACTAGACTCTGGACTATCTTTTCTGAGCTTCTTCTGTCCACTTGTGTTTGCTATTTTAGCAGCTCAGGCTTGGTACCCAGGCATTCAGCAATCTCCCAATGTGATCCAGGGTTAAGCCTGCTCATTGCCCTTCTATTCACGTTCTCCATGTTCCTGACTCAGATTTGGGACTTCTCTCTTGTGTCTGTTTGGAAATTTCAGAAGCATACTGATGGATTCAGCCACTGTTATCTCCTGAGAGACTTTGTAAAGATTCAGGGCAATTCTTTCCTTTGCTCTTGGACTTCTGCCTTGCTTCTTCTCCTCTGGGCTTCAATCTGGTTACCTGGCTTTGGTCTTGAGATCAGAGCCACACAAGTGCTGTTTGCTTCTGAACTGGTTCCTTGCTCAGTACACAGTATACCAGTTCACATCCCCTCCAGTGCTAGCTCTCTCTCTGTTCTCCCCTCATTCCCTCAGTCTGACCCATTCTGGATAGTAATGACCCAGAGCTGCTGGATAGCACCCATTTCTCCCAGGATCTCTTCCTGTTTCAGTATTTCCTGCTTAGGACTAATTCTTTCTGTCCCTGGACACCAGACTACTCCCCTTCCAGAGGCACCTGATCAGACCCTGTCCCCATTGTATGCAGACCTGTCTGTATTCCTCAGTTAACTAGGGTCAAAAAATGTTTCACTATGACTTTTTCTTAGATTTCCTAATCAAAATTTGGGCTGGTGTATTTTCTAGTTCTTTACCACAGTGGCGTAGGGGTATACTGAAGCTATGGCTTTCCCCCCAAGATAAATACTTATTTGTTAGAGCTAGGAGACCTAATGAAGTTGAAGTGGTCAGAATAGGGGGCTATGGTGAGGAGACTTTAGGAAAGGGAAGAATTTGGAGACCCAGGGATGAAGTCTTAACGTTTCTAAGAGTCAGAGAGTAGAATGCTGGTGAGGATAGTTTACTAGGGAGAAGCAGAAAATCCTTTTACATGGATTAGAAATGAAGGTTCCTTAAGCTATTCCAGTTAGCCAACGTTAGAACTTGGTAAATGTTTGGATCATAAAACCAACTCAAAATCCTTATTAATATGACATATAGCATAGAAATGTGGTATTATTAGATTCACAACTATTGTTATAAAACTAATTGTTACAAGTTGTTATAAAATTAATATACACAATATGAGTTCTACCAACTTAATCCAATTTAGAATTTTGTATTGACAGAAATTATATTTACTTAAAGTAGAAGTTTACGATGAGTTTTAGAATTTGGAATACCACCATCAGAAATCCAATGGGATGGAATTACAAATTGGGCCAGCTTCAGTTTGCTTTAGGCTTCCTTGGGCAGTTTTGAATTTTAAAAAGTAGGATCTTGTCCACCCATAGGCAAATGTGATGGCTTAGTTATTGGAAATGAAAAATTTCATAGCTGTATTATACTGTATCATAATTTCTTTTTTTTAGAATGAGCTGTTTGTTTCAATAAATAATTGATGAGGAGAATAGAAATAGAGTAGCTATAGGACCAAACTGAACTTTTTTTTAAGAATGCTGCACCACCTTTAAAAAGTATCATTTTTCAGTTGTTTTAAGAATTCATAGTCATAGTTGTTAGAGCTAAAGGAGATCTCAGAAGCCATGTAGTCTAACTCCAGAGAAATAAGCTTATTTGCCATAGAGAATTGACTGTCATTGCTGTCATATTTTTAAAAACTGACCTAAAGGGAAGAAGAGGTCAAGTCTAACATTTCTGACTGACTACAAGGACCAGAGGAAATCAAGAATTAAAGTTCCTCACTTAAAAAAACAAACAAACAAAAAAACCAAAAAACCCCAAAAGTTCTTAATTTCCCTGCAAGAAAAAAATGGAGGCCTTTTATTTTGTGTAATGTAAGTTTTATTATATTTGCCACTGTTAGCATTTCCCTCCTTTTTCTAGGTAATTTACAATTTAGAATAAAAACCAATTCTCTCCTTAACAGTTTTTCATTTTGTCTTCAGAGATACAGAGGAGCCAATAAAGCAACTCAGTTAAGGTAGCCAAAACTTTGTTAAGAAGGAATCCAAAGCAAAATAATGAATATAGAGACTATGCTATGAGGAAGCAGGGTGTGATTTCTTAGTATAATTTACAAGGTTAAACTTGACTCCAATATATTAATTACTTGGCTATAACTCACATTTTAAATTTATGCAGGAAGTTTCACAAAACTTTACTGAGGCAAATGATGTTACAGGCATTGCTAAATTGATTTTTTAGGAAAAAAATTCAGTTTGGTGGGGGAGCTAAGACCCCAGGACTAGTGGCAGCCCAGGGGAGGGAAGTACAAACCATCTGGTAGCTTTCTATTTCAAATCATTATTCTTGTTAACTAGGTGCTAAGCTCAGCTATTTCAGTGCTACTGAAGGAGTTTAAGTTCAGCCAGCACCTTCTAAATTTTGATGCTTGATGCCAGAACTCCAGTTGCTATACCCTAGTTAAGGTTCTGGGAATAAATATTTGGAATGTAATGTTTCAAAGTCTTAATGACTTCCAACTTCCAAAAAAATCAATTGTTTCCTATCTGATCAATTGTTTTCCAGAGCTCCTCTCTAAGGGACTCATAAATTAATTTTTTAAAATCTTGTATTTGATTTTTTTTTCATTAGCAGAAATCTGCTTTATCACCCTTCTGATCCTTCCCTCCCCCATTTGAGAGCTAAAGAAAAATAAACTGGTTACAAACATGAATAGTAAATAAAAATAATTGTTTACTTTAGCCATGTCCAAAAATAATGATCTCATACTGTAGTCTGAGTTCTTTCACCTCATCTTGAAGTAGATAACAGGTTTTATCATTAGTCCTTTGTAATGTCAGTTGGTCATTTCACTGATAGGAGTTTTAATTTTTTCAAAGTTGTTTGCCATGACCATGTTGGTATCATTGTAGAAATTGTTCTCTAGGTTCTCTTTTGTCCACTGATGCTCATGCAAGTCTTTCCAGGTTTCTTTGAAACCATCCCCTTTATAATTTCTTAAAGTACAGTAATATTACATTTAATAATAAATTACATTTATATATGATCATTTGTTCATCTCTTCCCCAATTGATGAGTGTTTCTTAAGATCCCTTGCCACCTCAAAAAGTTATCAATATTTTTATACACAATTAAAATTTGTTTTGTTTAGGACTAATTCTTTAAATCTTTCTCCCCTTTTATTCCTTTTTCCTTTTCCTTCATATCCTAGTTAAGTAGAATGTATTCCTGTAACCAGTTGTGTGTGTATGTGTGTATATTCTAATATCTTTTCTTTAACCAGTTCAGATAAGAATGAAGTTAAAGTGTCAACTTTTCCCCTTTTTGTTTGTATAGATTTTTCACTTGCACATTATGTGACACTTTTCCCTAATCTTCCTTTCCTTTCACCTCCAATATATTTATTCCTCTTTTCATTCTTAAGATCATCATGATATAATTGAACCACTCCCAGACCATGTCTAATTGGACTCCCTCTATCAACTCTCTACATTTGAATATATGTGTATTTTGTATTTGTTGAGTGCCTTATTACCATTCATTCAACTTTACCTTTTCTCTTCACTCCTTTGTTTGATCTTCAGAGTTTTCTGAAGCTTTGTTCTTTTCCTCAGGAAAACTTGGAAGTTCTCTCTATTTCATCAAATATCCATATTCCTCCCTGTAACATTATAGTGAGTTATGCTAGTTAAATTATTCTTGGCTGTAAGCTCATATCCTTTACCTTTTAAAATATCATATTTGAAGTTTTCTGCTACTTTACAATATGCCTGCTAATTTGTGTATGATCTGACTGATATCTTGGTTTGAATTCTTTCTGGCTATATGTAGTATGTTTTCTTCGACCTGGAAACCTCTGAATTTTCTTTATGATGTCTTGGAAATGTTCATTTGGGGGTTTCTTTCAAGAAGTGATGTATAGATTTTTGTTTGTTTCTACTTTACTGTTTATTTCTATGAGATTTGAGCAAGACTTCTTGAAGTAAATTATCTAGAATTTTAAAAAAATTCTTATGTTCAGATAGCTCAATGTTTCTTAAGAATTTTTTCTTTTTGATCTGTTTTCTAGGTCAATTTATTTTTGCTTTAAGATATTATATTTTCTTCTATTTTTTGACTGTTTTAATACTTATTGCCTCATGGCGTCATTGGCCTATATATGATATATTTGAATTTTCTGAGAGGTTGTTGCATGAGCCAGATTTTATTCCCCTTGTGCCAACATGTTAATTCCCTTAACTAGTTCTTTGTTCCATAGCTTTCATTTTTTTCTCTTTTTTTCTCAAGCATTTACATTCCATTTACAAATATGTGTGTGTGTGTGTGTGTGTGTGTGTGAATAAAACTTTTGCTTTATATCTTCCAAGAATTCTAGTTGAATTTGTGTCCAGTTGTTTTTTTCTTTGAAGTTTTGCTTGTAAGATATTTTGGATTCTTTGTCTTCTTTTGGGTTTGTGTCTCTGTGTTCTCTGTCATCACAATTCCTTTTTTTTTTTGGGGGGGTGAAACATGGTTAAATATATAAAATATGTTATATATTTACATTCTATGTGATAATATACAGTTATCATGCAAAAGACTAGTCTTGGTGTATCCTTGTATCTTTAGCACTTAGCATATTGTCATATACATAGTAGTTGTTTAATAAATGTTAGTTTTTGAAATGAAGCAGTTACTGAGGTTTAGGAATTTTCTTTTCCAAATAGCATCTTAATACTTTTATAAGTTAGCTTGTCTCATATGTCTGTTTTGTAGAAAGGTGGTGGGAAAAACCTATCTTTCTTATAAAGAAAAAATAACTCATTGCCTTTTGGTTCAGCCAGCTCGAGGCAAATTATGCCATGTGTTCCATCCTGTGGCTCAGTCTGACTTTCCTCAATGGAATGTGTGTTTTCCAGCTACCATTCTTTCATGATCTTCCCACATCAGCAGGCAGAAAGCATTTGGTTCTGAAAAACACCCACAAATTAATGGGTATCCAGTTAACTCTTCAACTTTCTATAGTGTAGGGAAATATCAGTGTTTCAATGTCAGTGGTATGACATTGCTTTGTAAAGCAAATTTAAGCTTTATAATAAGTATTTGTAATTTATGACTAGATTCTAGAAGAGTGGTTGAAAATAGGTGATTTTCTATTGCAAAGCTTTGCCCGTATCTGTCATATAGTAGATACTTAATAATACTTGTTACTTTGTCCTTTATGTTGAGTGGAATGTTAAAATTTCCACCTAAGTAAACATAGAATCATGTTTAGAAGAGATCTTTAAGTTAAATCTGGTCCAAAACTCTGTCCAAATGGATGAATAAAAAAGCACTTAAAAAGCACTTTTATGTACCAGGTCATATGCTAAGTGCTTGGGATAGAAATAGAAAAGTGAAACAGTCCCTGCTTTTTTGGAGCTCATATTCTACATGGGACAAACAATATATGTAGGAGGGTTCATCTGTGGAGTTGATGGGAAGGGAAGGCTTAGTGATGTTTATGGTATAGATCTAGTGACAGTCTTTTAGAGCTTTGGATGAAGAGCATCATATCAGTGTACATTGTAAGACCCAAAATAGGAATACTATCTAGAATAGCCACAATAAGTGATCATCGTCATTACATTTATGGTTATCTTTGTTCCAATTTTAAAAAAATTAAACAAATTAATTTTCTTATAATTTATTCCTTTATGTCCCAGTTTCACTTATAAGGCAAAGGAGAACAAGTTTAATTCCCTTTTATGATATAGTCTTGTATCCTTTGAAGACAGGTATCAAATGTCTAGTTCTAGATTTCTGCTGCCTCACTCCCCTCCCCCTCACCAAACCTCCGTAAGAATTCTCTTCAGGCATCTTTTTTCAAGTTTGTTTGTCATAGCTTACGGCTTCTCAGCCTTCTCAGTATCATCTGCTCTGGGTGTGTTAAGGTTTAGAAGGGTGCCTTCTAAAATGTTAGAACCATATTGATTCAGGTACTCAGAAAGTATAAAACAATGCTCTCTAAGTCATCTTATATTAGTGTATCTGTTTTCTAAACTAGATGTAGAATTTTATGCTGACCTATATCAAATTATATTTTATTAACTTATATTTTTGTTAGCTCCATACTGTCAGAATATTTTTGGATTCCCTATTATCCACTACATTAGCTAATCCTAGAATTTTTTTGTCAGCTGTGTATTGTACAAGCATGGTATTTCTGCCTTTATCCATGTCATTGATAAAAAATATTAAATAGAAAAAGACTAAAAAAGTTTTAGAGTCCTATGGTATGTTATTAGACTGAGAGAGAGAGACTGAGAGACAGAGAGACTGAGAGAGACAGAGAGAGAGAGATTACTCTGTCATTCCTCCTTTTAAATTTTTTAAAAAATTCATAGACTTTCCCCCCATCCTTCTCATTTTTCTACCACATATTGAAATGAAAAAACAAAACAAAACCCATATTACAAATATATAGTCAAGCGCAACAAATTACCACATTGGCCATGTCCAAAAATTTGTCTCATCTTGCATCTTCAATCTATCACTTTAAAATTTTCAATATATCTCTGTTAAGAGAAAGGTAGCATATTTCAATATCAGTTCATTGGAAACATGGTTGGTCACTGTATTGCTTGGAGTTCTTAAACTTTTCAGAGTTTTTAAAGCTTTACAGTTTGTTATGTAAACTATTCTTCTAGTTCTGTTCACTTCATTATTTCTCATGGCATAATAATATTATGTTGTGTCATAGAGTATAATTTGTCCAGACATTCCCTAATTAATGGGCACTCACTTTTAAAGATCATTGGAGAAGGGAAGAGAGGAAAGGCAATAAACTCTTAATACACATCTCCTATGGAATAGACACTAAGATATGTTATAAATATCTCAGTTGACACTCACAATAGCCCCGTGAGGTAAGTGCTATCATTTCTTTATTTTACACTTAAGAAAACTCAGTCACACAGAAGTTAAGTGATTTGCCCAGGATCATACACTTTGGTACTTGTCTAAGGTCATGTTTGAATTCTGGTCTTCTTGACTCCAGACCCAGGGCTTGATCCATTGCATCCTTTTTATTATTACCAAAAAGAGGCTTCAAATGGTTTTGTATGCACATAAATCTGTTTTCTTTCTTTGACTTTTTTGGAGTATAAGCCTCATTATCACTAGCTGAATTTTTGAAATAGTGTCTAATTGTTTTCCAGAATATCTGGCCCAATTTACAGCTCTATCAGCGCCTCCAACATTTGTCATTTTCTCTTTTTGTTGTCTTGACTGATCTGATAGGTGTGATATAGAAACTCAGAGAAGCTTTAATTTTCATGTAATTATTAGTAATTTAGAGCATTTTTATATGACTGTTGATAGCTTGGGTTTCTTCCTTTGAAAACTACTCATTCATATCTTTGATACCTTATGAAATGAAGTGTGGTCTTTATCATAATTCCTCAGAATTTGGTACTGGAATCCCACTTACTTGGTGACAGGGACAGTATTCATATGTGAGTATTCTGACTTAGTACCACCATGTATCCAAGAGTAGCTTTGATTCTAAGTTTCACTGAGGATGAAGTATTAACCTGAAGTTTTTATTGTGGATTTTGTAATAGAATTTTAAGAATGATAGAAGACGATTGATTTTTAGCTTTTTTTCCCTTTGAGATCAACTCGCTAGGACTGTTTCCTTTACTTACTTTAAAAAAATGAATTCACTTATTTTATGTGTTATGATTTTATTTCAAAATTAATATAATTTGCAACTTTAAAAAAATTAAATTTATAATCATTTTAATCAGTAACAACTGACTTGCCTTCCCCTTTAGATGAGATCAACTCGCTAGGACCGTTTCTTTTACTTACTTTAAAAAAATGAATTCACTTATTTTATGTGTTATGATTTTATTTCAAAATTAATATAATTTGCAACTTTAAAAAAATTAAATTTATAATCATTTTAATCAGTAACAACTGACTTGCCTTCCCCTTTAGATGAGAGTTTGCTTACTTTTTTGTTTCTCTTAACTCCTATGTTTTAACTTCCAAGTTTTATACAGGCTTTCTTGCCGCCCCCCCCCCTTTCCTTAAGAACATTTGGAAGTCTTTATTTCATTAAAGATAGTGTCCCCAATCTCTACCTGACTAGGATTATATTCAGTTTGCTAGGTAAATTATTATTGGCTGTAAGCCTAAAGTTTTGCCTGCTGTAATGGAATATCATATTTTCTAAGTTCTCCACTCCTTATTATTATTAGTGGTGGCTTTCAATAAATCATGTGTGATTCTATGGTTCCTTGTTACTTAAATTTTTTTCCTGGATGCTTGCATTGTTGCTGCTGCTATTTTTTCCTTTAATTGGGAAGCTCTGGACTTTTCTGGGTTTCTTGGGAGTTTTAACATTTTTAAGCTACATATTCTTTCTTTTTTCACTTTGTCCAGGGGTTCCAAGGGATCTTGGAAGCTTTCTTTTATGAGGTGAAATACGTCTAGGATTTTTTTGGGGGGGATATGACTTTTAGGTGGTCCAAGTCTTATTTTGTTTTAATTTCTTATTTAGAGATGAATACTTAATTTGAATAATTCACTTTCTACAACTTTTCATAGGGATTATTCTTTTTAAGGTTTGCAAGTGAGTGTTTCTGGGGGGGGGTGCCCTACTTTCTGCATGAACTTGGAAGAGAGTGAATAAGAATCTAGACACTAGACTCTTTGAAATCCACATGGGAATTGTAGGGTTTTTAGGGAGTTGGAGAGAATGCCCAGGTCATAGTTTCTTTCCTCTGTCCTACAGGTGGGAAGGGGGTGGGGAGGAGAATTCCGAAGGCAGTTTCTTTCTAGAGTCATATGGCTATGGAGAAGGTGAAGGGGGATTAGCAGTTGTCCACTTATTTCCTGATTAAAAGTGCTGATAGAAAAGCCCTGGTCAAAGTTTCTGTTCCTATGATTTAATAGATTAAGATCCAAGAAGGCCAGCCTCTTGTTCATCTTCTGGATTTCAGCAATCACTTCAGGTTCCTAGAGTAAGGTAGGGTGAGACACAGGAGAACATTCTGCACTTTGACGCAGACATCATGAGGTGTCAGTGCATTGCTCAGTGTGTCTAGTTAGGTGGCAGCCATTTTCCTTTATGGGTGTACACTAACTCCATCAATTCTGAGCTTCTGGTTGAGAAATTGGCTGGGTAGTCCCTCTGGCCCAAAGGTTAGCCTCTTCCCCGAGCGTTCTGTTTCCTGAGCTGGAGCTTATTCTATAAAGGACACACGGAATTGTCCCTAAAGGTCCAGTGACATGTCCTCTGTGTCCTCTATGTTGGGCAGATGCTACCCTGCCACCAAGTCCATTTTGCTTTTAGGATATTCCCAAAGAATACTAAATCTATACTCATTGAGGGGCTAATAGAAGCATATCCCATGGATCCTGACCCTTTCTTTCTCCTGTTGTCCTTGTAGCTCACTTGCTTGCTCCACAGGAGTATAGCAGTGAGGCTCTTGTCCAATTATCCATTTTTTCTTTTTAAAAATTATTTATTTTTAAGAATTAAAAACTTTTTGAACCCCAAATTCTCCCCTTATAGGGGAAATTATGCAAAGTATTTCTATATTAGCATTGTTATAAGTAAAAGCAAGAAAAATAGAGTCAGAAAATTATACTTCAGTTTGCTCTCACAGTCTATCAGTTTTCAGTATCTGGAGATGGATGGCAATTTTCATTATGCCTTGAATCATTGTATTGATCAGAGTAGCTAAGTCTTTCATAGTTGAGCCTCATTGTAATATTGCTGTTACTATATACAATCATCTCCCTATTCTGCTCACTTCACTTTGTATCCCCTCATATAGATCTTTTTAGGTTCTTCTGAGGATACACCTCCCCAACCCCCATTACTTACAGCAGAGTAGTGTTCTATCATAAATATATAAGTTGTTCAGCCATTCCTTAATTGATGAGAATCCCCTCAGTTTCCAATATTTGCTACAAAAAAAGGATAGCTATTTAAATTTTTGTACAGATCCTTTAACTCTTTGAGTTATAGACTTAGTAATAGTGCTTAGTCAAAGGATATGCTTAGTTTTATATCCCTTTGGGCATAATTCCACTTTATTCTTCAGAGTGGTTGAACCAGTTCACACTTCCACCAATAGTTTATTACTATACCTGTTTCCCCACATTCCCTCATTTCTGATAGATGTGAAGTGCTGTGTTGTTTTAATTTGAGTGTTTCTAATCAATAGTGATTTAGAGCACTTTTCAATCTAACTGTGGATGACTTTGATTTCTTCTAAATACTGCTTGTTCATACCCCTTAGTCATATTATAAGTGAGAGGATGGCTTTTATTTTTTAATTTTAATTTGACTTAGTTCCCTACATATCTGAGAAATAAGAACTTTTTGAGAGAAACTAGTTATAAACCATTTTTTGATATTACTTCATTGTCTGTGATATCTTTTTAGCAAAATATAGTTTCCCTGATTATCTTTTAATGAGGTCTGTTTTTATTTTTATTTTGTCTGAGATTATGTTATGTACCCTTGTCTTAATCCAATTATTCTTAAATTTTTTATCCCAATCTGTTTTTCAGGTCATTTGTTTTGACTATGTCTGGCTATGAAATATTATACATTTTCTTCTATTTCATAATCTTTTGATTTGTTTTTAATATTTCTTTCTGCCTTATGGAATTAAGAGCTCCTTGATTCAAATTTTCAGGAAGTTGGCTACTAAAGCCGAGTTTTATTACTGTAGTTTATGACAAGCTGTTACTTCTTTTCCAATTCTTTCTTCAGAGTTCTTATTTCTTTTAAAAATATTTTTTTCTTTTATAGCATTCACATAATTTATTTTAAAAAAATTTTAAAACTCTTTTAGAAATTCTTGCTCCCTCTCTTCCAGGAATTCTAGTTAAATTTGTGTTCAAGTTGTACTTTCTTTGAGGTTGGCTTGTAAATACTTTGTATCTTAAGTATCCCTTTTATTAAATAGCTTTCTGTGGTGGAATTTATTCCTTCTTTGTTTGCTCATTGTTTCATCCTACTTCCTAATTTAAGCCTTGATATTGGACCAAGCTCTTTGTACTTTTGCAGGGAATGTCTGGATTGGTCTTTCTACTGTTTTCTTGGCATAGAGTGTTATTTTACTCCAGGGTCCCAGTGGCAGCTCAATTTTTGGATCTGCAGGCTTACAGTATCTTCAGAACGATCTGATCCAGGGCAAAATCTGATCATTGTTACCCTGATCTGAGCTCTGCGAGTTCCTGAGCTGCATTTATGTCTTAGCAATAACATACTGCTGCTGGATGAAGCCCCTATCAGCTAAGCCATTTAGAAAGATCTGCTGGTTCAGAGGGACAGAATTGTAGACTTCTCTTTAATCTGGGATTACTGCCCTCTATATTCTACTCTGTTCCTAAAATCACAGCCACACAGCTATTGCTTGCTTCAGAACATGCTCTTTTCCTGATGCACAAGGTAGAACTTGAGTTCTCTCCCTATCTGGTACTACCACCTCAGGTACCTTTCTCTCTTGATCACCTTGATCTGTGTGAGCTGAGAGTCAGTGACTGAGCTGTTAAGTGTGCCCCTGTTTCTATCCTCTAAAAAGCTCTGGCCCTGTCTATGTTGGATCTAGGCTCTCTTCTTGTCCTGGTACACAGCTTCTGCCTGACTTGGCCTTCTCTTTATGATTCTAAATGACCCTCTGTCCTCAATTTCACTGATGCCAGTGTCCACAGATCTCTTTAGCTTGTCTCCCTGTGCTCACCCAGGCTGGAAAAAGGGATGATTAACTGCAACATTTTATGGGATTTTCTCAGGATTCAATTTGGTACTTTTTCTCAATCTATTTGAGATAGTGGAGGTAGGGAAGTGGGAGCTCACTGAACCTCTTCATGCTCCTATCCCAGCTCGGTTCTGCTACTAAGTAAACTACTTTTAATAATGCTGTAAGAGTAAAAATTTTTTTCCTGTATGTGTGTGTTTTTTTTAAAGGTTGCTATAAAGATCATAGATAAAACCCAGCTGGATGAAGAAAACCTCAAGAAGATTTTCCGAGAAGTTCAGATTATGAAGATGCTCTGTCACCCACATATCATCAGGCTCTACCAGGTACAATCACGGTGTTTTTCCACAAAATTCCAAGCAGAGCCACCTTATACTGCTTCCACCTTAGAAGAAGGACTGGGGGAGAGGGGAATGACAGATAGCATAGATATTTTGGAGCATTCTTCCAGGAGTGATGGGAGGAACAAATGAGATCATATTTGTGAATTATTTAGCAAAGTGCCCGTCACAGAGTAGCCTTTACATAAATACTAGCTGCTATTCTCATTATGAACACTTATTATAAACATTTGCTTCTTAATGTTGTTCTTTTATTTTTTTTTCAGTTATGTCAGACTCTTTGTGACTCCATTTAGAGTTTTCTGTGTAAAGATACTGGAATGTTTTGCCATTTTCTTCTCTAGTCATTTGCTGTTACTTAGACTTAAAAATCCAAGTTTGGTCCTAAACAAAATTTAAAAGCACTCTTAATTTAGAACAATCCTCTAACACCCTCTTCTTTCTCCCCAGATTTCTTATGTCTCCTTTTGTTTCTTTGTCTTCAACCTGTCTGGTCTTTTCCTAATTACTTTGTTAAGTGTTTAACCTTGTATTTCATTCTTAATATGATTTCCCCCTCCCAGTAAGAATTTGATAATTGCTCAGAATTTGATGAAACCTGGACATCTTATTTTGGTCAAATAGCGATTTGGCCTTGAGATTCTTGAAAAGTCAGAAATCTTGTGTATTTATCATTGTGTATTAGTGATCATTATAGATTGTTATTTTTTACTTAACTCCCTGTATACTCCTAACTTTTTAATCTCAAAGTTGAACTGAACCTCAGAGACCCCTCTAATTCAATTGTATTTGAGCAGGAATCTGTTGACAATTAAACATTCATCTACAAACATGTAGATTATATCATGTTAAATAGTAAAGAAGCTTTTATTTATATCATGACAAAATCAATTTGTTTTCATTTCTGCTCTGTGAGGCCAACATTAATTATTAAAATTAAACAGTCATTGCAATGTTATTTATCTTTATGTTTATGCCATTATAGTGTATGTTTTCTCCTGTTAACCTTATTCTGCATCATTTCTCATGTATTGTTCTAAAAACTCCCTTGCTTTTGTTTTTAATATTTTTTATGTTATCTTTTTTTTTTTTTATCATCACCAAAATTTCTCCCAGTTTTGATTCCTTTACCCTGCCTCTAGGGAACCATCTCATATTTTTTAAGAGAAACAAAAAAGAAAAAAAAAATGAAGAAGAGGCCAAAAAAAAAAAAATTAGCAAACTAAGTGCATTGAAAGTATCTGAACATATATCTGTTTATAAGAGAGTAAGATGAGATGTCTTTATTACTTTAATTTTTTCCAAGACTTGAAGAAACTATTCATGGGCTCCTTCCCACTAAATGGCACAGAATCTTTGACCTCTTTTTTTTTTTTTAAACTTGACTTAGGCTGGTTCTTCCATCCTTAGTTGTAACACCTTCTTCCCAGGGGCTTACCCTATCACAGATAGTTCTAACACTTAGCCAACTTTATGCCTACTCAAATCCTCAACTCCAAAGTTCAAGAATTCTACCAGCCTCTTTCTCTCTAGGATTATTCATGTGCACCATCACTCTTAATGTATGGACATTGTGGTAACATTATTTACATAATTCTACATTTCTTCCCCGAAATAGTTCCATTGACTCACAACTCCACTTAAAATTGTGTGCCTCTAGAATTGATTATTTATACACTTTGTCACCTTTTCCTGTTTTGCTGAGTGAAGTAAAACCTTATAATAACAATAATAATGATTATGATAATAACAACAATATCTAACATTTGCATGTCATTTCCTCTTAGCCAGACACTGTGCTAATTAATTTCAAACATTAGCTCATTTGGTTCTCAGGGCCACACTGGGAGACTGAAGCTACTGTTTTCCCCCCAATCTCATTTTCTCCCTCATTCCATTTATACTTGAAATTGAGGCACTTGGACTTTTTAAGTGACTTGCTCAGAATCACACAGTTTTAAGTTGTTGAGACTGAATTTGAACTCCGGCTTCCCTACTACAGGGATGGGTGCGCTTTGTACTGTGACATACATTATTAGTTATTTGGAGCAGGTTTTCCAAATGTCCTTTTGAGAACTGCTGCATTCCTCTGACCTTCCCTCCTCCTCTTCCCTCCCTCGGTCCCCCCTCTCCCTCCTTCCCTTCCCCTTTCCTCCCCTCTTCTTCCTCTTTCCTTCCCTTTCTCTCTCTTCCTCTCTTCCCCCTTCTATCTTTCTCTCTCTCCCTCTCTCTTTTCCCTCCCTTCCTCCCTTCCTCCCTTCCTCCCTTCCTCCCTTCCTCCCTTCCCTTCCCTCCTCCCTTCCTCCCTCCCTCCCTTCCTCCCTCCCTCCCTCCCCCCTCCCTCCCTCCTTCCTCCCTTCCTCCTCTCTCGTCCTTCCCTTCCTTCCTCCCTCCCTCCCTCCTCCTCCCTCCCTCCCTCCCTCCCTCCCTCCCTCCCTCCCTTGCCCTCCCTCCCTTCCTTCTTCCTTCCTTCCTTCCTTCCTTCCTTCCTTCCTTCCTTCCTTCCTTCCTTCCTTCCTTCCTTCCTTCCTTCCTTCCTTCCTTCCTTCCTCCTCCCTCCCTCCCTCCCTCCCTCCCTCCCTTCCTCCCTTCCTCCCTTCCTTCCTTCCTTCCTTCCTCCCTCCCTCCCTCCCTTCCTTCCTTCCTCCCTTCCTTCCTTCCTTCCTTCCTTCCTCCCTCCCTCCCTCCCTTCCTCCTTCCCTCCCTCCCTTCCTCCTTCCCCTCCCTCCCTTCCTTCCTTCCTCCCTCCCTCCCTCCCTTTCCCCCTTCCCTCCCTCCCTTCCTTCTTCCCTCCCTTCCTCCCTCCCTCCCTCCCTCCCTCCCTTCCTTCTTCCCGTCCCTTTCTCCCTCCCCTCCCTTCTTCCCTCCCTCCTCCCTCCCTCCCTCCCTCCCTTCCTCCTTCCCTCCCTCCCTTCCTCCTTCCCTCCCTCCCTTCCTCCTCCCTCCTCCCTTCCTTCCTCCCTCCCTCCCTCCCTTCCCCTTCCCTCCCTCCTTCCTTCCTTCCTCCCTCCCTCCCTTCCTTCCTCCCTCCCTCCCTCCCTCCTTCCTCCCTCCCTCCCTCCCTTCCTCCTTCCCTCCCTCCCTTCCTTCCTCCCTCCCTCCCTCCCTCCCTTCCCCCTTTCCTCCCTCCCTTCCCTTCCTTCCCCTCCCTTTCCTTCCTCCCTCCCTCCCTCCCTTCCCCTTTCCTCCCTCCCTTCCTCCCTTCCTTCCTTCCTTCCTCCCTCCCTCCTCCCTCCCTCCCTCCCTTCCCCCTTTCCTCCCTCCCTTCCTTCCTTCCTTCCTTCCTTCCTTCCTTCCTTCCTTCCTTCCTTCCTTCCTTCCTTCCTTCCTTCCTTCCTTCCTTCCTTCCTTCCTTCCTTCCTTCCTTCCTTCCTTCCTTCCTTCCTTCCTTCCTTCCTTCCTTCCTTCCTTCCTTCCTTCCTTCCTTCCTTCCTTCTTCCCTTCCTCCCCTCCCTCCTTCCCTCCTTCCCTCCTTCCCTCCCTACCTCCCTCCCTCCCCTCCCTTCCTGCCTCCCTCCCTCCCTCCCTTCCTTCGTCCCTTCCTGCCTCCCTCCCTTCCTTTCTCCTCCCTCCTTTCCTTCCTCCCTCCCTCCCTTCCTTCCTTCTCCCTCCCTCCCTCCCTTCCTCCCTCTCTTTCTCTCACATTTGGGTCTTTTTTCCTTTGATGTCTTT